>NC_080195.1:53518639-53821669 GCF_030028045.1 Hippopotamus amphibius kiboko | reverse complement strand
ATTTACAGTGAGTCCAATATCAGAGCAGGAAAAAAGTAATATGATACAATGGAATTAAGTCTACATTATAGATAAAATTTATGACATTTAAATGTCTCCCTTTGAAATGTGTTATATAGATTATATCTAATTAGCCCTCGTAGTTTCTAAACGGGCACATAAAGCTCTTGTAGTTGATTATGCCACATTTAAAGGGCAAACACGTTCACATAGGTGGGGTTTCCTACAGCTTTCAGGTATCAGAACAGAAAGTATGTCAAATGTGTGCCTTGTGGGTGGTAATGTTGTTTAGAAACCAGAGATGATTAGGTAAATCAGACACAGTCTTTATGTGTCTTGATGTCCCTATCCCAAATTTGCAGTGCTCTTGTCAAAATATTTCCAAATAATCTATTCCAGCATTGCGTTCTATCTTCCAGTGAACTCTGGTCTTACTCAGGTCTCACTTCCTCTACCTGGTGTTTTCTTCTACTCAGATTTTCTCGCGTAAGGCGTTTACATGGAGCAGACTTTCCTGAAGGGTTGAGGTGACAGGTGTTTGCTTCCATCTGCTGCTTAGCTGTCTGAAACCTCCCTGCTTCACAATGTTCTGCAGCTTCTTCCTTTAGCCTCCCAGAGAGGACACTCCCTAGTATATTATTATTCAGAGTAACTTAGCTCTCCACCACCTACCCGGCTCAGAGCCTGCCACTGCAAGGGACAGTGCTGAGTCACAGACTCTTCCCTGGCCTCCAAAAGAACACAAATGAACTGGAAGAAGCTTTGAATTTCTTCACTTTCTATCATCTCAACCAATCTCCATGCGAAGAAAGAAACAGTACATAGAAATGACTGTATGCAATTTCCTTTAGAAAGCGGAAGCATCTATAGTCATTTTGGGTGTTAAGTAACAACTCTTCCTCTCTTTGTTAGAGTTGGATAAACCCAGGTACAAACAAGGACTATTCAACACTGCCCCTCTCATTTAAACAGTTTCCTCTTCCGAGGAAGGCGTTCCTTACTCTACCGTCCAGCATGCTTCTAACTAGTTATGCACACAAGAAACAGAATGAACTAGACCTTTGAGATAATCAAATCCACTGTCCCCATTTTACATACAGGAAAACAGATGGCCAGTAATATCGAAATTTAAACAGCTATTCAGAGAGATAACTAGACAACTCAAATTAACATGTCACACAACTCCATATTCTCAGTGTATCATTGAAGTATCTAGGATGAAAGGTTAAAAGGAACAACTTGAATATGTCCTAGCAAACAGTTATTAGTACTCTGAGACCAACAACTGTCCCCAAGAATTTTAATCAGTGAAGATGCTGGTAGCATTTGCAAAATTCTAACCCTAACTGCATCTGGTCCCCTCTTCACCTGGTACATTACTTCCTCTCAGCCACATTCATCACAAATTCACATTCTAACATTTCAACACAGAGGAGAGAAAGGAGGCTCAGGCTTCTAGAATCCTGAGCAAACTTTTTCTCCTTGACAATAGCTATGATCCCCTTTTCAATCTCTACTGCAGCTTGTCACTAGAAAGCCAAACTTTCAGCAGAAAAGCCACAAATACCAGACTAAAGATTGTAGCAAAATCCTCACTTTCTCTAAAAATATCAGAGGATTGAAGGGTGACCCCATATGGGCCTGGGTGTATGTGATAAAATGCAAATGCGCAACTTGCAGTGGGAGAGAGAATGATATAGTACTAGGTCAGAAGTGTGGAATGAATGAGGATATTTTTTAATGCTAATGTAACTGGGGGAGGACTTTCCACATGGGAGGGGCAGCCGGTGGAGAGAGGCTGGTGGGAGCTGGGAGTGAAAATTGAGCAAGCATATGGAGCTGTTAGGGAAAAAAGGCTCCAAGGAGGCAGAAGATGTGGAGGCAGGACTCAGATTGCAGAGATCTCAATAATGATGTACTGGGCCTAAAAGAGGGAGGCAAGCTCAGGAAACAACCTTGGATAAAGTTGGGATGCTGAAGTCTCTGGGAGGAGTAGTTTCCACTACAAGGTCAGAGAGGAAAGAACCTTGCCAGTCCAACAAAGAGAGACAAGGCTATCCTAGGCTTGGGAATAAAGTAAGGAAATAAAGAATGAGAGAGGTTAGAGGAGAATCTCTTTTGGATTTTCAGGAAAGCCATTCAGGTATCTAGGAACACGTGAATTTTCTTGTACTCACAACATCTCTACAGCAAAAGCAAACAGAGCAAAATGTTAGCACTAGGTGAGTCTGGGTAAAGGGTGTTCTTTGGGGTCCCTTTGGGGTTCTTTGACCACTCTTATGTTGGCATGAAGGCACCTGATGGATGTGGAGTCACTCTTCAGTTTTGTTCAGCACTGGGACTTCATCTATGATAAACGCTATCTTTCTTCCTCCAATGTCTCAGTTCAAAGAGCAAGCAAAGTCTGATGGGTCAGGCGAGTTTCTCATGTAGGACAGGCTGCTCCAATAGGCAATCCCTGCTCTCAATGTCTTCTCTGCCTATTTAATTGATATCACATTCTTATCGTCCCCTTTGGTCCTAATATTCTTCCCAACCCCCAAGCTTAGCATCGGTAGATGGTTTAATGCATAACAAACTCTTACAATGATGTGAATGACTACCGAATTACATATGACTATTTAATTGGTTCAGTGAGTTTACTAGCAACAAATCATCAAATTTATAAACTATAAGCCACTTTGTTCAGGTACTGTTTCATTTCCTTAGATCCTGTATTTATGCTGAATCTGCAACAATTCTCCATCAAGGCTCTGCCAAGCCCTGAACCAGTGATCATATGAGCTCCAATTATTGTCACACCCTCTTCTGTCCTCAACTTCAGTTTTCAATGTATGATACCCATTACCACCTTAACTTCAAGTCTTTTAGTATTTTAGTGCATAGGATCTAATGCTGAGGTCTGCCCATATCTTCATAACACTGTGTTTTCTGACCACACCACTCCCATTTCAAAATATGTTATTAATTTTTCATATATATACACAATTATTAACACCTAAGTAAGGCCCTGTTGAAATTCAGGCCCCTTTTCTAGAAGAAACTGATTCACATATTATGATCAGGCAGTCTATATACCTTTAATCAAACCAATTTCATAAATAGTCTAGCCTTTGAGGTTTCCTCAAAATGTAGTAACACAAACTGTGTACAGTGACATGGCTTGTTGGGTGCTGTCTGGCAAAGGACACGATGCCTAAGAACAACAGAATTGCAGGAAAAGGCCACAAGTCTCAGTCACACTGTCTCTGTAGTAGCAACCCTGGGTCCCTTTGAAATTGACTGTTTCAGCAGAACACAACTGCAAGTCTTCTTTTGGGGACTTCCCAGGGATTCCCAATTCAATACATGTGCCTGTACACAGCCCCTACATCACAGGAGAGCAATGTAACACAGGCACACTTGTTCCCTACCACATCAGACTCCGACTCCTCTTTGATTGCAAACTTCTAGGCAACCAGAAGTCTCCAACAAAGCATAACTTCCACCTCAGAACCAACATCTTCCATTATACTCCGGGGTGAATGAATAAGCCTTTCAGCTGCCTTCTTGTTGCCTGGCTTAGATTTTAACCTTCCTTTCAATCATATGTGTTTCTCTCACTCTAAAATAGAGGAGAGTAGATGGAGGACACTAGGTCTTTATGGCTCTTAAAGATGATCTACAGAGAGACCCTGGGGCGCTAGCCCCTTACAGTTTTATTTCAGACCACGTCATCAGAAAGGCAAGTAGGAAGGGATGCTATTGTTGGTGCCTAAAGTGTTGTTTCAAAACAACATGCAGTATCACCTTTTGTTTTGACCTGTTCAACCTTTTCTTTCAAGAAATTATCCTTTGATGTTCAAAATCCCTTGCCCTTGTCTGAGAACAAAGAGAGATTCCCACCCCCACCCCTCCAATTCCTTTTTAGTGCATAAATTGCTTTAGTCATTTTCAAGTTATGAAGTATGGAGGAAATTTTCATGCAGAGAAAATACTTATGATTTTTTTATGGATAATTCAAATATAGTTGAACCTTAGAACTTTAAGATGAAGCATGAAATTGTTATGAGTTTGGGGGAAAAAAAGGAGCAATCAAAAGCCAGTCTTCATATATGCACAATCAAATTCAGTTTTAAATTGTGTAATCATACCTCCATGTAACACGGCAGGGATATTATTGTTTGTTTTGATATTGTGCTCTATTTTAAAATGTACATAGTTATGCAAATAAAGTTAGGTTACTCAATCAAGGTACAACTTTCCCTTTTTTAAATTTACCATCTTAGTTTCTTAAATCTAAAACACAGGAAAATTAACTGCAAAGAAAAGAAATCAAAAGGAAATAATTGACATGTTGATGTTACCTCTTCAAAAAATTAAATACATTTAAATTTTTCATCAGGACAAGGTTAATTAACATTTCAATTAGGTGATCCCATCAGTAAAAGAAAACATTTCCAAACTATGTGTCTCTATCTGACTCTCCATCATGTTCCAACACTTCCCCATCCCCACATCTCTGGCCTTTGCACGATTACACTTCTGGCCCGGAATGCCCTTTGTCACTCTTGTCCATCTGGCTAACTCATATTTATCCATCAAAAGTCAGATCTGTTGTCATCTTATCTTACCCTCCTTACCCCTACTGGCCTGGAAAAGTGTCCTATATCTTTACATATTTTTATCTTGAATTAATTTTACTCTATTGTAATTTTGTTTGTTTTTGTCTGACCCTAGATTTGGTTAAGGACCCTTGAAGATAGGAATTTTGTCTTGCACATCTCTCGGTCCCTAGTGCCTAGTATAGTGCCTAGTACATAAAACATTCTCAATATATATGTTTGATTAGATTTATGTTGATATTTTCCCACTAATTAAGGATTTGATGGATTTGTGAAGCTCTTTTGAGAACTAATATGTTAATCTGAAGTAACAAAGTCCAGCTAAAATTATTCCTTTTTTCCAAAGACCTTCAAAAGGAAGGAAGCTATGGTGAACACTTTAGGCGTATTTGCTTACCTTGGTCCTTTTAAATCCTCTCAGAACAAAACTAGAAGGTATTGGGTGGACTGTATGAAATTGCTGTTGGTCAAAAAGAGTCAAATATTCAAAATGTTATAAGATTCAACCTAAGAGATACTTCCTCAATATAGTGCCTCTGTTATCACAATGAACTTAACTTGGTAAGGATGGGGTTGTGCTTCAACACCCACACCCTTTAACTCACCCCCATTCCTGTTTACTAGAGAGCAGGGTTGCTATGCTGTGAATGATTAGTGCCATGTGTTCCTCATTGTTGTGCATCATTTGGGAATAAAGCCTCAGAGGAGTAGGAATGGGTTAAGTGGAGATGCACATCAGAGGACAATGTTATCCACTCCTGACCTTGTAATGTTTACTGTCACAATTGACTTGTTCAATCAATGAGATTCCACATCAAATATGTTCTGAGATACGCAGACTAGGCTTCAAAACATGTAATGTGTGGTACCTTATACCTCACTGGAGGAGATGCCCCACATGGCCATTCGCCTGCCCCAGAGCAGATTCTCCATCAGCTTTCCTGACCTCCCTTATCCACGCCTATTTTGCTTGTGCTGTGTTGGCAGAGCCAGTGGCTGTCTGGCTTCCATTTGCCTCCCCTATCACTTCTTTTGGCTAGGCCCTATCCTTTCTTATCTGTTTTAACATGATTTCTTCCAGAAGAGTGAGTTAATCCTTCCTGCTTCATGAAACTTATTACAGATGCATGAATATGGGCTGAATGGTAAAATAGTTAGGTGGATTCAAATTCATAGTTGGTTAGAACTATAAACAAAAACCTCTTTAAAACACAAGTTATAGTACCACTATCTCTCTACCAATAGTGGTGTGACTTATGTTCTCTTAGCATCAAATTTCTTCATCCATAATATGAGAGAAAAAAACAAAACAGGTTGCCCTTCCTACCACACAGGATAATAATATCAAATGAGATCATGTGTATGAATATGCTTTGTGAAGGTTTTAGCGTCGTGCAAATATAAAATATTAGTATTATGTGCATTATTATGGGAATCTGTTCTACCTAATGTTTTTATCAACAACTTGAACAAAGACATAAAAGCACAATTATAAGCTGTGCAGATGATAGACATATGGGAGGAATAGCTAATAAAAAGCAGGGAAGACAGAATCAAAGTTCAAAGAAATCATAACAGATTGGAATGATGACTAAAACTACTAAAATGATATTTAATATGAATAGATGTAAAATACACTTTGGTTAAAAAAATTCATGTCAGGAGAGACCTGTTAAGACATCAGTTTATATGAGCAACAGTTATATGGCTCAGAGTTGAAGGTAATTTTAGGTTTCTTTAATCGGAAAACAGTATCCAGAACAAGAGATAATATGCTATATGTGTTAGATCATTGCTGTGTAGTATTTAATATTAAAATATGAGGAGCCAAGCACCATGTTAGAAAGCTGAAATATGATCTGGGGAAAGCAACCAGAATTTTGAAAGTCTTAAAACTGTACCACATGAGAAGCAATTGACAGAATTAGAGTTGTTTTGCTTGGAAAGTGATGAAAAGGGTGTCTACAAATGTTTCAAGGGCTTTCACATAGCAAGGGTATACAAATGTCTACTATACAGAGTAATTGGGAGATCTAAAAGAGAAAACATAGCAGATAGTTGATTCTCAGTAAGTGTCAGCTGAATCTAAATCCATTCTGCATTGCTCCTATTGGGAAAAATATGAACTGGGCAAGTCAGTGAAGTTAAAATAAAAGGAACGTTTCCTGTGGTTGGAAATAATCAAGGAAATTAACATTTATTGTTACCTAGAATGTTTCTGGAATGTGCTTGAAGTTTTGTGTATATTAATGTTGTCTTATTGGGATGAATCACATTGACCTACTATACACTTGCCTTCCATCCATACCCATTCCACAATTAGGAAGCATTAATATAGAAAAAGCCAGTACATTTTCAAAAACAAAAAAAAAGGAGGGTGGGATGAATTGGGAGATTAGGATTGACGTACACACACTACCATGTGTAAAATAGATAGCTGATAGGAACCTGCTATATAGTACAGGGAACTCAGCTCAGTGCTCTGTGATGACCTTGATGGGTGGGATGGGGGGGTGGTGGGAAGGAGGTCCAAGAGGGAGGGGATATAGGTATATTGCTGATTCACTTTGTTGTACAGCAGAAATTAATATGACATTGTAAAGCAATTATACTCCAATTAAAAACAAAAACAAAAACAAAAACAGAGAGTTAATGCTATCACCTTTTAACATTGGAAAATCTTAGAGAGAGAGATTATGTAAACTAAATGTTGAAAAATACTGTGATTGCCCTTTTCTAAGGCAGTAGTTTTCAAATATTAGCATGTATCAGAATCACTCAGAGGTCCTGCTAAAATATGGCTATGGTTGCGACCTACCCCCAGAGTTTATGAATGAATTGATCTGGGGTGGGGCCCCAAAACGTATACCTAACAAATTCCCAGGTGATACTGGTAAAGAGTCACTGCTCAAAGTAAAAATGCCTTGCTCATACTCTTTGCTAAAGAAGCAACACAAAGTGGTCATATTTTTTGTGCAGTAAATCATCTCACAATCCTCAATGGATAACTAGAGGCCAGAACCTAATCAGTTCATAGGCTGTTCAGTGACTTATAACGTGCCTTGGCTTGAAAAGAGAAGCAGAGGAAATCAAGTTTCATCCCTCAAGAATCTGAACAAGTGTGTGTTTAAGAGAGAATCACTTAATACAAGAAACAGAAATAGAAAAACCAACAAGTATAAAGGGAGGAGTGAACAGGTAAGTGGACAGGAGTGTGGCCAACATGGTAGAGTAGGACGAGGAAGACCCTGAGCTCACCTTCTTCCATGGCCACACCAAAACTACAACTATTTATAGGGCAACTATGTGTGAGAATGACCTGAAGACTAGCAGAAAGGATATAATTTGAAAGGAGCCTAGGTCAGATCCACTGCTGATCTTGGAGAGCCTCCCAAAGAGGCAGGAATCAACTGGGGCTCCCCTTGGTACATAGATACTGGTGGTAGCCATTTTGGGAAACGCATTTTACCACAAGGACACTGATGCTGGCAAGGGCCATTTTGAATTTCTCCCTCTAGAATATTAGTGCCAGGGCTTATCTACCCACTAGCAGTCTGGCACCAGTCCTGGAATTCCTGGGCTGCACAGCCAGCCATGCAGATACCAAGTTCTGCCCACCAGCAGATTGACACCATCCCCAGGCCCTCTCCACACCCACCAGGTCCGTGCCATGATCACCAGTGGGCCCACAGCCAGCAAAGGAGGCAGGGTCTGGCACTCATTCAGCCTAGGGATCAGTTCCATCTACCATCATACCCACAGTAGTTAACCTTACCATAATAGAAAGGCCCATGCAGCCTAACTGGGGGCACCCCTAGGGCATAGAGCTCTGTGACCAGAGAGGAGTGTGGACATCTCCTGTATTAAATCTCTTCTCCAAGACTGGGAAACATAATTGACTGACCTAAAACATAGAAATAAACACAGAGGGCTACCCTTGTAGCACAGTGGTTAAGAATCCACCTGCCAACGCAGGGGACACAGGTTCGATCCCTGGTCTGGGAAGATCCCACCTGCCACAGAGCAATTAAGCCTGTGTGGCATAACTACTGAGCATGTGCTCTAGAGCCCGTGAGCCACAACTAATGAGCCCACGTGCCACAACTACTGAAGCCTGCATGCCTAGAGCCCGTGCTCCGCAACAAGAGAAGCCACCATGATGAGAAGCCTGCGCACCACAACAAAAAATAGCTCCCACTCACCGCAACTAGAGAAAGCCTGCGCACAACAATGAAGACCCAACACAGCCAATAAATAAAAATTAAATAAATAAATATCTAGAGTCATTTAAAAAAAATAGAAATAAACACAGAATTAGGCAAAATGAGGACATAGAAGAATCTGTTCCAAACAGGAAAGGAACAAGACAAAGCCTCAGAAAATGAACTAAATAAAATGGAGGTTAGCAATCTACCTGATAGGCAGTTCGAGGTAATGATCATAAAGATACTCAACAAACTCAAAGGAAGAATGGATAAACAGAGTAAGAATTTTAACGAAGACTTAGAAAATACAAAGAAGAACCAGACAGAGCTGAAAAATACAACTGAAGTAGAAAATTTATTAGAAAGAATCAACAGTAGATTAGATGATACACAGAAGTACATCAGTAATCTGGAAGACAGAATAACGGAGCTCACCAAAACTGAACAGAAAAAAAAAATTGTTTTTAAATGAGGATAATTTAAGAGGCCTCTCAGAGGACATTAAGCATACTAACATTTGCATTATAGGAGTCCGAGAAGAAGAGGAGGGGGGAAGGGAGGTAGAGAATGTATTTGATGAAATAATAGCTGAGAATTTCCATACTATGAAAAAGGCAACACACATCCAGGTCCAGGAACACAGAGAGTCCCAAAGAAGTCTACATCAGGACACGTTACAATTAAAATGGTAAAAATTAAGGAGAAAAGAGAGAATCTTAAAAGCAGCAAGAGAAAAGCAACGAATCATATAAACGGGAACTCCCATAAGACTATCAGTTGACCTTTCAGCAGAAATTTTGCAGGCCAGAAAGGACTGGCATAATACATTCAAAGAGATGAAAGTAAAAAACCTACAATCCAAAATACTCTACCGAGCAAGGCTATTGTTCAGATTTGAAGGAGAGATAGAGTTTTACAGACAAGCAAAAGCTAAGAGTTCAGCACTCAACTGGCTTCACAAGAAATGTTAAAGGGACTTCTCTAATGCCACTCCGTGGCATGTGGGATCTTCCCAGACCAGGGATCAAACCTGTGTTCCTTGCATTGGCAGGCGGATTCTTAACCACTGTGTTACAAGGGTAGCCCTCTGTCTTTATTTCTGTGTTTTAGGTCAGTCAGTTATGTTTCCCAGTCTTGGAGAAGAGATTTAATATAGAAGATGTCCACACTCCTCTCTGGTCACCAGAGCTCTATGCTCTAGGGGTGCCCCCTAACTAGCCATGTCAAAATTAATAAAGGAAAAATCTCATTGGCAAAGGCAAACATACAGGAAAGAAAGGAAGGTTAAAAGACAAAAGTACTAAAATCATCTATATCCCAATCAACAGTTAAGACATACACAAAACAAAAAGATGAGACCAGTATTATCCTTATATGAAAACCAGACAAGGACACTACGGAAAAAGAAAATTACAGGCCAATATCACTGATAAACATAGATTCAAAAATCCTCAACAAAATATTAGCCAATCAAATTAAACAATACATTAAAAGGATCATATAACAAGATGAAGCAGGATTTATCTCAGGGATGCCAGGATGGTTCAGTATCAATCTAGGTGATACTGTATAGCACAGGGAACTCTACTCAATGCTCTGTGGTGACCTAAATGGGAAGGAAATACAAAAAAGAGGGGATATATGTATATGTATAGCTGATTCACGTTGCTGTACAGAATAAACTAACACACTGTAAAGCAATTACACTCCAATAAAAATTAATTTTTAAAAATGTATCAATCCAGCTGATTCACCACATTAACAAACTGAAAAATAAAAATCATATGATCATTTCAGTAGATGCAGAAAAAGCTTCTGACAAAATTCAATGTCCATTTATGATTCAAAAAAACTTAACATACATAGGTGTAGAGGGAACATACCTCAACATAATAAAGGTCACATCATACTCAATGGTGAAAAGCTGAAAGCACTTCTTCTAAGATCAGGAACAAGTTAAGAATGCCCACTCTCACCATTTTTGCTCAACAACGTTTTGGAAGTCCTAGTCATAGGGACTGACAAGAAAAAATGAGAATAAAAGGAATTCAAATTGGAATTACAGAAGTAAAACTGTCACTGCTTGTAGATGACATGATACTATGCACAGAAAATCCTAAAAATGCCACCAAAACTATTAAAATAAATGGATTCAGTAAAGTTGCAGGATACAAAATTAATATACATAAGTCTATACACTAACATTTCTATACACTAACTACAAACTATAGAAAGAGAAATTAAGAAAACAATCCCATTTATAACTACATCAAAAGAATAAAATGCCTTAGAATAAATCTAACCAAAGAGGTAAAAAACATGTACTCAGAAATTTAAAAGACATCAATGAAAGAAATTGAAGACAACACAAAAAAATGAAAGCTAGATCATGCTCATGATCTTGAAGAATTAATACTGTGAAAACATCCCTACTCTCCAAGGCAATATACAAATCCAGTGTAATCCCTATCAGCATACCAATGGCATTTTTTGCATAACTAGAACAAGTAACTCTAAAATTAGCAATGGAAACACAAAAGACCCCAAATAGCCAAAACAACCTTGAGAAAGAAAAACAGAGCTGGAGGTACACACTCCCTGGTTTCAAACTATACTACAAAGCTACAGTAATTAAAACAGTATGGTGCTTGCACAAAAATAGACACAGAGATAAATGGAATAGAATAGAGAGCCTAGAAATAAACTCACACTTATATGATCAATTAGTCTACAACAAGGGATGTAAGAATACACAATTTGTAAAAGACAATAAATGTTGGAAAAACTGAATAGCTACATGCCAAGAATTAAACTGGACTACTTTCTCATACCATATACAAAAATAAACTCAAAGTAGATTAAAGACTTAAATGTAAGACTTTAAACCATAAATTTCCTAGAATAAAACATAGCTCTTTGACACTGATCTTAGTAATATTTTTTGGACATGTCTTCTCAGGCAAGGGAAACAAAAGCAAAAATAAACAAATGGGACTACATCAAATAAAAAGATTTTGCAAAGCAAATGAAGTGTAAGGGGTTAACATAAAAAAAAAGTCATACAACTCAACATCAAAAAGTCAAATAATCATTAACAAATGGGCAAGGGACCTGAATAGACATTTTTCCAAAGAGTACATACAAATACATGAAAAGATGCTCAACATCACTAATCATCAAGGAAATGCCAATCAAAACCACAATAAGATACTACCTTGTACCTATAAGAATGGCTATTATCAAAAAGACAACAAATAAGTTTCTGCAAGGATGTGGAGAAAAGTGAAGCCTCATGTGCTGTTGGTAGAATTGTAAATTGGTGCAACCACTATGTAAAACAGTATGGGGATTCCGCAAAAAATTAAAAACAGAATTACCATATGATCCAGCAATTTCACTGTGGGTATTTATTCAAAGTAAATGAAAATACTACTTCAAAAATACATATATACCCCTATGATTATTGCAGCATTATTTATAATAGCCAAGATATGGAAGCAACCTAAGTGTCCATTAACAGATAAATGGGTAAAGCAGAATGGGTGGGTACACACACACACACACACATATACACACACACACACACAATGGAATATTACTCAGCCATAAAAATAAATGAAACCTTGTCATTTGTGAAAGCATGTGTGGATTTAGAGGGTATTATGCTATGTGAAATAAATTAAACAGAGAAAGTAAAATATCACATGATCTTACTTATATGTGGACTCTAAAATAAAAACAAACAAATCAAAATGAAAACAGACTTAGAGAGAAAATGGGTGTTTGCCAGAAGGGAGGGGTGTGGGGGTGGCCAAAATAGGTGACGGGGATTAGAGGTACAAATCTTTAATTATGTAATAATAAGACATTGGGATATAATACACAGCATATGGAATATGGTCAATTGTGGGAAGACATTCAGGAGTCTTTCTGAAACCTTGAAAATGTTAAAGTATGTGGGCTGAGTGATGGGATTCAGAATGTCCTGCTTGAGCAGTGGAGGAGCTAAGGATGTGGGGCGTGGAGACTATGGGGGCATAGGCAGAGGACTGGCCCTCTCTGGGGGCGCAGCCCCTTTCTCACTTGCACACCTCATATCACCCTGGTTGGCCCTGGAGGATGGCTGGTTAGCCAAAGAAGGGTAAGATTCCTCAAGGGAGGAACAACCTAAGACAGGCACAGTCGCAGAGGGGCCAACAGGGGTGGGGCACAGACCCCTAATCCATCTGAGAGAGGTCTCCTGCCCCCAGGGCCGTTTTGCTTTCCACGCCCAGCTCAGATCCACACCTGCTCAAATCGGGCCCAGGAGGCAAACAAAGATCATTGCCCCAGTCATGTGAAGCCTATGATTGTTTATGAGATTAACCTGGGAAGTGCTAGCCAAGAACTAAATAAAAGCCACGTGGGATGAATCAGCAAGGCTCTTGATCCTAGAGGTCTTGAGTCCCCCGGTCCCATTTTTCTCTTCAGTCTGTGTCTGTTTTCTTCAAGCTTGCGGCACCCGTCACTCACCTCGAGTCACCAGCTCGGCAGTCAATAACATAAGTTTGTATGAAGACAGATGGTTACGAGTGATCATTGCACACAGTGAACATTTCACAATGTATGCAGGTATCTAATCAATATGTAGTACATCTGAAACTAACAATATTGTACATCAGCTATATTTCAGCAAAATAAAAGGTAAGTGGAGAAATAGCAGGGAGCAGCTGAATCAGGTTAATGGTGAAGCATGAGATTAAAGATTCAAACATCTTTTGCTAAAATTCCTGGAGCCTCTGGGATCTGGTTCCATTATCCATCGAGGTGTCTCTGCTAAAGTTTGTTTTCTTCCTGTTTTCTAATTATTTGATTTTTCCTATGTTCTTTTTACATACCTACTTACAATACACTTCACACTGACTGATAATTTTGTGGGAATAGAAGTGAAAACATATACTCTGGCATTTCCTGCTTCCAGTGTTGCTGTTGAGAAGTCCATTGCCACGTTGATTCCCTATCATTTCCTTGAATCTTAATTCTTTACCCCTCTGGAAGAGAGTCTTCTCTTTTCCTACTGCTCTAATATTTCATGATGATGTGTCTTAGTATGGGTCTTTTAAAAATTATTGTCTGGGGACTCAGTAACTTTCTCATTCTGGAAAGTTGTGCACTTTGCTACGGACTTTTGTTTGTTTCTTTCTTTAATAATTTTTATTCTCTATTTTCGAAGTCCTATTTCAGAAACTCCCCTTTATCAGATGTGTGACCTGCTAGATTGAACTACTGTTTTATTCCTATTGTAGTTCATTTTCTATATATGTGTTTTTATTCTATTCCTGGAAAGATTTTCTTATTTTATCTTTCAAGTTTTCTACAAAAAGCTAGAAATATATATATATATATGTTTATATCACTTCTACTATCATAGTTTTAAACTGCCTCTGATCTTTCTTTTTCCTTCCTTCCTTCCCTTCTTTCTTAAGAACTTCTTACTTCTGCTTTGTAACTACAATATTTCTCTTAAAATCTTGATGACATCCATCACAGAATTTTATTAATGTCTTCTCATTTTTGCATCATCTGTCTGGTAGAGGCAGGGGTGGTGGCGATAGCTGCAGCAGTTTTGGGCTCTGAATCATAGCCAGGATGGGCAACTTTTGAAACCAAAAGTCTAGGGATGGCACACTTTCCCTCCAGCATGTCTATAAATTTGTCAGCACCTAATTCCCTTTCCTAAATATTTCTGCTTGTCATACCGTGAATATTTTCTATTTTCTATATCGGGCCCTGGTTGATACACTAAATATAAACTGAAGCTAAAAAAAGAAAAAGAAGATATGACTGTGTTTAGGAGTGAGTAATGAAGGCTGAGGTAGAGAGGGATGACCCTGAATTATGGACAGAGAGCTAGTGTTCTTTCTTGTTTATAAGGATATATGGTTGTAAATTTAAAGCAAAAAAGAAGTAAATATTTTTACAATCTTGAATTTGCTTCTGTAGAAATAAATAATAAGTAATAGAAAAGAGTTGAATATTTATGTTTATGCTCAGAAGTTTGGACATAACAATAAATTAAGAAACTGAGCACTTCCTAGTGACTGTCACACATTTCTAGGGATAGATATTTTCCTAAGTATACCTCCTTTGGTTGTTTCTAATCATTATACCTTTCAGGTAAAATACAGTGTCCTCCTTTGTTTTTAAATTCATTCTTTTGAGTATTCAAATATTATTCAAGTGAAATGGGAGACAATAAAAAAAACCAACACAAAATATATAAATAGGTAATGATAAATGCTCTGAGAAAAAATAAGCCAGGTAAAAAGATGGAGCATGATTTAGAGTATTATTTTTAAAAGGCTGGTCACGGAAGTCCACTCTTGAAGAGGTGGCGATATTTTAAGCAGGGACTGAATGATGTAAGGGAATAACCAATGAAAATATTTGGAAGAAGAGAATTCCAGGCAGAAAGAACAGGAAATGCAAAAAGCCTTAGATAAATGGTTTTAGTTACCTTGAGAAACATCAAGAAGGCCAGGGTGGATGGGGCCTGGTGAGAAGGGTAGGACTCATTCAGGGAAACAAACAAGTAGCACTTGACCGTGGAAAGACGTTGGTTTTTATTTTTAGTGTAATAGGAAACTACTGAAATGTTTTGGGGAAGTGACTAACATGAGCTGATTCAGGTATTTTAAGCATCTCTCTGGCTGCTGTGTGGAAAATTGAGTGTAGCAGGGGAAGACAAATTTGGAGGTGGTGGACTTTGACGTGGTGAGAAATAAAAAGATTTGGTTGAGGTTTTCTAGGGTAAAACCCACAGATTTTGCTAAATAGTCAGAGGTTAGGCATGAAAGAAAATAATGAGTCAGAATGACAGCAAGGATTTGACTTGAGCAGCTAGGTGACAAGTGGTGCCTTTTGCCACATTAGGAAACTGCAGGGAAGCAGTTTTGGAGGGAGGGGATTTAAAACTTTTTTTCAGTCATGTTGAGTTTGATATTTGCTTTTAGATGTTCAAGCTGAAATGTTGAACAGGCAGAGCTATATGAGTCTGGAATTCTTAATCTATTGAGAAGTCAGTTTTTCTTCGAAGCATTTATATTTACTAAAATAACACAAAGTGCTATGAATATATTAAGGATGAGTGTGGTAGAGGAGAGAATTGTTTGTCTTGTTTGAATGTTTACACATTTTTTGTCTAATCAGAAAATGAAATATATGATTATCATGGAAAATTAGGAAGCTATATAGACGCATAAAGAAAGTCATCATAATATTACCATCCTAAGAGCATCACTGTTTGAATTTCTGTATATTTCCTTCTGATGACTTAATATTATGTGATGAGTATTTTCTGATTGTTCAAATATTAATTGGAAACATTTTATCACTATACAAAAAGAGCTACAATAATTCAATAATTAAGGTATTAGTGCAATAATCAATAGTTCAATGAACTGGATAAGGCCTCTGTAACAGATTATAGTTCAGTATGACAATTTAATTTACAGCAAAGGAACCTCACTTACCAAGAAGGAATGTATTCAACACAATCTTATCTCACACTCTAACCCAATATTAAAGGTAAAATTATTAAACCATAAATGTTTAACCCTCTGTGAGTCGACTCTTGCCCTCCTTAGCCTTTTCTCAACAGAGAGTACTTTTCAAATATGTCAGATGATGTCACTGCTTTGTTCAGAATCTTCTAATGGCTTCCCCTTTCGTTTAAGGCTGAAGTTATGCAAACGGTACATAAAATATTACATATTTTGAGCCGTATTCTCTCTGCCCAACCATTTTCCTCCTCTACTCTCCTCCCTCTCTGCTAGCCTCACCACCCCTCAGACATGCCAGCATTTTCCCCCCTCAGGGTCTCTGCACCTGCTGTTTTCCCTGCCTGCAATGTTTCCCCCAGATGTCCCCATGGCTTGCTCCACCACTTCCTGCAGGTCTCTCTTCACATAACCTTAGCAGGAGTTCTTCGCTCATCATTCTATTTAAAATAGTAACTGATAACCTCCATTTCCTCTAACTGTGCCCTTCCCCCAAGATTCTCATTCATTCTTAACTTCCTTTATTATTCCATATCAAATTTACTGCCACCTGAACTATTATATATTTGTTTACAGACCATCTTCCCTCATTAGAATATAAGCTTCATAAGGATAGAGACTTTATTTTTTTAGTTTTATCCTAGTACAGTACCTGACACATATTAGACATTCAATAATTTTTGTTGTATGAATAAATTAATGGGTGAGTGGATTAATTTAGAATGAAATGAAGGCCAATATTAGCTGATCTTTTTCTAGAAAGTATTTTCTGAACACAAATGAAATAAATGAATCTAAATAGAAAGTAAGACTCCAAAAAAGTCCAATCAGTTTTAGAAATCAAACAGGAGAGAGAAATCTATTTTCTATTTTCTTGTTCTTCTTATAACGTCCCGCCCCCCCGCCAAAAAAAAGACATAAGAAAAATAGGAAATTACAAGTCTGAAGAGGATTTTGATTTTCCTTTGTTGTAATTCAGACTGATTTATCTGTTAAACTCTCAGGAGGGAAACTATGGAATCCAGAGCACCAGAGTAAAAAAAAGTGGGTAATAAATGGATGAAAGCATAGTGATGAGATCAGAGAACAAAACAAAACAAAGCCATGCCACAGCTGACCATGCTGAACCCGTGGTTGCACACTCTACAAATATTGCTAATGGTGGAGGGCAAGAAATGGTATTTTAAACCCAACTGTAATCCTCCTCTATTTTCTGTTGCTCTGGAAAAGCAGTGCTTACAGTGAGTTTCTCTATGCTTCCCACGTGGGATTTAGCCACTCTTGTAACCTTTGTGTTATTCATTGTGAGGCTAGAAAAGTACAATTCCACTACATTTAAGCCACTTTGTAAGGGGAAATACAACTGTCAGCTCAGGTGGCTTTAAGCTGCCAGAGCTTGGGGAATAAAACCAACTCATCTCTCTTCAAAATCCCCACGTGGTAAGAGAAGCTGACAGATATTAGTTCTGTTTTCCTGAAATAAACTCTTCCCATACAATATTGTGGTCTCGCAGAACTGCACACTGGAATCTACCGTGGAACCTTAAAAAGTACTAATCTCACCCAGGGTTTTGGCCCGAACATTAAAAAAAAAAAATTTGTAAATGCTCCCAGGTGATTCTAATGTGCAGTCAAATTGAGAACCATTGCTGTAGGTTTTTCTTTTCCTTTCTTTTCTTTCTTCTTCCTATTTTTCTTTCTGGTTTGCTTACCCAGAATAATTTTTCTCTTTGCTATGACATCTAAATTCTAAATTTAGGTTCAGAGCTTTGCTCTTATTCATTTGGGAAACTGTGAGAAAAACTGACTCCTCCCTGCTTCAAGGCTCAGCCTTCTCGGCTTGCGTTAATCAACCCATTCCATTGCCCTGTCTACAAGCGTTGGTCCAGGGGTGAGTGAATAATGGAAACAGCTGAGTTAGGGTGGATCTCAGGATGCTTGCTTAGAAGTCTGTGTTGAGAACATTTTCATTCTTCCTCAGGACATAGTGGGAGGTGGGTGTGAAGCCAGGAATCAGCACTGGCATTCTTCTCCAAAGGAGAAGCAGCCCAAAGATGTGATCTTTACTTAGAAGGGGACACAGCCAGGGACACTCAGAGAAACTGCCAGAGTCATAAGCTTATGGTTATCCTCAAGCCCATCCCATTTCTGGGATTCCAGTTAGAGAAGCCAATAAAGGACCTTTTTACTGAAGTTGATTGGAATTGCGATGTAGCTAATGTACTCGAACAGATTTCCTCTCCCCATCCCCACCCCCCATTTTGTTTTTCTCCCTGCCTCTCTTAAACCTGGGCCTATTGTTAAAGGAAGATGCCAAAATCCTCATTCAGGATTTACAGGGGACTGAAGCAGTCTTGCTAATCATTTTTCATGATCACCTTCCTAGAATAAAGTAAACCTAATGTAAACAAGATATTCTTGGTGTGACTTGAAATGGAGGTGCTAGCTTCTAGGGATTAATTGCTATAACAACTGTGGGAAAAATTACTTTTATTTCACACTGTTGCTTTTTCAGTGGCCCCACAATAAACAAGTTGCCTCTGTTGGCACATCAATAATCCTTGAGTGGGTGATTCACAGGAACACTGTATGAGGGACTGTAAGTTCAGTTACAAGACTGGAATGAAAGAAAAGCAAGACCCATGGCCTCAAGTACTTTATTATTTAATGGAGCAGTTCTCCAATCTGCTTTCCTATGGGAAGAGGGTTCAAGGAGTCATGTCTATGTCTTACCTAATTTCCTGCCTATTCTGCCTTTAGAATGTTGTACCAAAGCACACTAATGCAGATAGCTTGTAGTCTCTTTGATCCATGATCCTTTCTAGACAGTAATCTTTCCACTAGATCCAGCAAACTCATGACTTTGCCAGCCTGGACTGAAATTAAAACCATAATGAATATTAGAATCTTCCTCTCAGTTTTCCCCCTTATATCACTTCTTCTAATTCCAGAAACTAGTATTTTTCAAGTGACCAAACATAGTTCTCCAGTGTATCGTCACCTAGTGAGGTTTCACTAAGTTTTATCTCAGACTGACCTCTTTCAGCTGGAGATCAATTTTCCCCGTTTTATGTGCATAAGAAACTGAAATCTTTATGATTCCATAAATTAATCTGACAAAAAACATATTCTTCAAGGAATTTTGAATTTTGGTTAAAAATATAGCCTTCAGATACATCCCTAGCTTCTTGTGGAATCAAATCATTTGGATTTCATAGGCCGATTTCAGTCAAATTGACAAAGAGGCAGAAGTCTTACAGATATATTGAGTTTTCTTATAGGCAGCCACCCATGAAGTTAAAATCCAAGGGAAATCAAATTTCTTTAGTTCAGTCATTTGCCTCCAGTAATGACTTGCTTTTACACCAACCATAACATTTCTCTACCCTTATAACGATTTAGAGCAGTTTTGTGTATCAGATTATTTTCACTTCGACACAGTTTTCCCTGCTTCACTGCCGAACCAATCAGCTCAGGTGCTGTCAGCTCGCATGAAGGAACAATCTGCAAGCTCCACTGTGTAGGTGAAGTGCTGCATCATCACTGGTTACATTCAAGCTATGAGTCTTCACCTTTAACTCAAAGTAGCTCTACAGTTTCTCTTAAAGCTTGTGGGTCAGTCTAGAGACCTTAGTTTTTATTTATTTAATTTTTTTAAGAACTTTTATTGAGATACAGTTAGCAGACAATAAACTGCATATATTTACAGTGTACAATTTGGTATTTTTTTTATTAGTGATGTATACATGGCAATCTCAATCTCCCAGTTCATTCCCCCCAACCTTACCCGTTTTTCCCACTTGATGTCCATATGTTTGTTCTCTACATCTGTGTCTCTGTTTCTGCCCTGCAAACCGGTTGATTTGTACCATTTTTCTATATTCCGCATATAAAGAGACCTTAGTGTTTAGATTGTAAGTATAGGTGAGTGTAACAAGCAGCAAAAAGATTTTCAGAGAGCTCACTTCTGACACATGGGTAGCACTGGAGCGGGCTTAAAAATGCATATACCAGCCCACCCCGACCCCATCTTTTTGCTGACAGGCCCTATGATGCTTCATAAGAGACTAATATTTGGGCTTTAATATCATGAGGTCTGGTCCAGCCAGGAAAGAAGCTCACACACCTCTCACTAGGTTTTACAAAGACTTGTGGTTTTTGCTTTTTAAACACTTTTATTATGAAATAGAATATTTACACATCTAGTAAAGTGCATAAAAGGCATTTTCAGTTTAGTAAATAGCCATAAGCAACACTCATGTAAATATTACATAGGTCAAGCAAAAGACTATTATCAACATTCCAGAACCCTCACTTGTGTCTCTTCCCACCATTCCCTCCCCTTTGCAGTAATCATTATTCTGATATTAATAATAATCAGTTCCTTTAGTTTTACTTCTCGTTTATGCATCCCGCAAGCAAAATACTTTAATTTTTACCTGTTTTGAATACTATATAAAATGGAATCATGCTGCATATATTTTCTATAACTTGATATTTTTCACTCACTATGAAGATTATAAATTTCACTACATTGATGTACATAGAACTATTCATTAATTTTCACTGCTGTATAATATTCACTATTGATATTGCAATTTGTTTACCCATTTTACTATTAAAGGACTCTGTTCAGTTTTTGGAAAATTTGAAAAAATGTTGCTTTGAACATTCCTGTATTTTATTTCTTGTTGCATATAAGTATGTACATTTGTAGAGTATACACTTAGAAATGGAAAGACTAGGTCATGGGATGTGTGTATTTTCCAACTTTACTAGGTTTTCTTCCCCCAGCTATAGCATTACTAGATAATGCTATACCAGTTTGCAAAAAGTACTAATTTCCATTCCTAAGTGACACACGAGAGTTTATGTGTGCCAGTACTTGGTACAGTCAACTATGCTTTAGTATCTACCAACATGGAGCATGTGTAATGGAATCTCATTGTAATTATAGTATACATTTCCCTCACTGCTAATGAATATTCATGTCAATTTGATCATACTTATTGATTATTGTCATAGTCTGCTTAGGCTTCTATAACAAAATATCCTCGACTGGGTAGCTTAATAACAGAAATTTATTTCTCAGAGTTCTGAGGCTGGGAAGAATAAGATCAAGGTGTCAGCCAATCAAGTTCGTGGTGAGAGCCCTCTTCCTGGTTTGCAAATGGCTGCCTTCTTGCTGTATCTTTCCATGATGAAGAGAGATCATTTCCTATCTGTGTTTTCTTATAAGGGTACCAATCTAGTGACCTAATTACCTCCTAAAGGCTTCCTCCCTCCAAATACAATCACACTGGGGATTAGGACTTCAATTAAAATTAGGAATTTTAGGGGGACACAAATATTCAATCCATAGCACTTATTTAGATGTCCTGTGTTGTGAAGTACCTCTTCAAAACTCGTAGATAATTTTTCTGTTATCTGCCTTTGTCACTTTGATTCTTTTGGAGGCTGTTATATATTTTGGATTCTGTTATATATTCTGGACACTTTGTGAGTTACAAGTGTTGCAAATATCTTCTTCCATTCTGTAGCTTATCTTGTCTCTATAATAAAATGTCTTTTAATTAATGAAAATTATTAACTGAATGCTCTCCTCTTTGTATGTCTTTATCATAATAGCTCTATAATTTCTATCTTGTCCAAGAAATTATTCTTACCCTGAGATTTAAAGATATTCTATTTCTGTCTTAAACATATTATAGTTTTTTACCTTTAAATGTAGATCATGAAGATCAATTTAAATCTTCAAGAACTGATTTTTCTTAATATGGTGCAAATCAAGAGTTTACTTTAAAAAAAAATATTGATAGCAATTATACCTGCATAGTTTATTTAAAGTTTGTGGGTTTTTTACACTTATCTGAAGTAATATTTGCATAATAAGTCAAATACGCATTTATATTCAGCGCTGATACGAAGCTCTCTATTGTGTCATTGGTCTACATTTGCTAAAATCACTGTTCTTATTAGTATAGATTTGCACTATGTAATAATAAAAGAAAAAGGTCTATCTTGTTTTCGTAAAAAAAGTTTTTGGATACTTTCAGCTCTTTTCAATTTCATGTGATTTAAAATTCAGCTTGTTGAGATCATGACTGGAGTTTCATTGAAAGTATGTCACTTTATGAGGAATCCATGAACATTATGTATATTTACATGTCCTTAAGTCTTCTTTAATATTTTTCAACAGGGTTATAAATTTTACCTGTAAGATTTTGCACCTCTTTTATTAGATTTGTTTGCAGGTTTTAGATAATTTACATGAATATATAAATGATAGATTTTTGAGTTTTTATTTACTAAATGTTTTGATGGCATATAAATATAAAATTCATCTTTTATTTTTAATTATTTATTTATTTTTTTACTCTTTTGTGTCTACTTTTTATTTAGCATATTGCTTTTAAGATTCATCCATGGTATTACATTTATCAGTAGTTTGTTCCTTTTACTGCTGAATAGTATTTCATCACATGAATATACCACAATTTATTTATCCATTCACCAACTGACAAGCATTTGTGGTTTTCCCTAGTTGGAGAGTATTAGGAATAAAGCTGTTATAAACATTCATGTATAGATCTTTCTGTAGGCCTTTATGATTTTTAATGCAAGAAACTATGGCTTAGAAAATATGGCACAGATTATAGAAAAATACTGGAAGGAACTCAAAAGAACATCCTTATCTCTGTGTGGGGCCAGGTGTGTTAGCAGTGTAGTCAAGGGACATCATCCCAGAATATTTTTACTGTACTCTTTACTTAATTATGTGATGAGGACTGTGGGGTAAAATGCAGAAAATAAAGAAAAGAGAGCGGGTGGAACAGTGACTTGAATTTTTTTTTAACTGACTGCCACATTCACTATACCTTTGTCTTCCTATAACTGTACAATCATAATACTAGCAATAATATATATGGGAGTAAAATTAATTGCTAATATTAGCATAGTACTTTCTACATACCAAGAATTAGTCTAAGTATTTGACTCTATTAAGTCACTTAATTCTCTTATCAACTCATTAAGAAATTAGTATTGTTATTACCAGTTTATAGAACTAAAGCCAAGAGAAGATAAGTTTACATAGCCAGTCAGTGATGGAACTGACATTCAGAAACTGGTAGGTTGACTTTGGAATTCATGTTCTCAAACCCTATTCAATGCTGTTTTAATTAGATAGCTATCTCTATTTACAAATTGAAGTCTTCTTAAGTGAGTATCATCTATGAGAGACACTCAATTCTCACCATTCGGCAGAACACAGGAACAGAACATAGCCAAGATTTGATAATAGATGCTAACTCCTTTCTCTTGCTTACGTGCATCGTCAAGGGAGCTCCACGGCATTTCGTAGACAAGGCTGCATACAAATGCTAAAGCTATATTTCTTGTTTTCTTAGCGAGATTTAGATAAATTCCTCTAAGTGAAATTCAGAACTAAACTTTTTCTAGTCTGAATACAAATATATCATACTGATACTACATTCTTTTGGTTATCTCCATGCAAAAGTCCATGTAACCAAAAATTGAGCTTAGTTATTACTAGAAAAATGATTCATTTTTTATTGAAGTATAGTTGATCTAAAAAATTGTGTTAGCTTCTGGTGTACAGCAAAGTGATTCAGGTTTTTTTCAGGCTATATTTCATTATAGATTATTACAAGATATTGAATACAATTTCCTGTGCTGTGCAGTGAATCCTTGTTGCTTCTCTATTTTATGTATAGTAGTTTATATCTGTTAATTCCATACTCCCAATTTGTCCCTCCATCCCTCCTTCCCTCTCTCCCCTTTGGTAACTATAAGTTTGTTTTCTATGTCTGTGAGTGTGTTTCTGTTTTGTATTTAGATTCATTTGTATTATTTTTTAGGTTTAATATATGTGTTATCATAGAGTATTTGTCTTTCTCTGTGTGATTTACTTTAGTAAGTATATTCTCTTGGCTTAACCACATTGCTGCAAATGGCACTATTTCATTATTTTTATGGCTGAGTAATATTCCATTGTAAATATATACCATATCTTCTTAAGCCAATCATCTGATATTTTATAAGGATTTTTGTATATAATAAACTTGCTAATCTCTGTTGTAAATATGAATAGTTCATTTGTATGTTTTCCTAGATTCACAATCATTTCACTTATGGATAATAATACTTTATTTCAAATTCTTTAACTTCTCTTTTTCTTTATTGCATTGGTTGAGACCTTGAGGACAGTGATGATAATGGGGATCTTTGTCTTATTTACAAACTTTAAAAGAGAGCTTTCAACATTTGATCATTAAATAATATGTTTCTGGAAGCTTTTACTATAGATACCCCTTATATTAATGAGGTTCCCCTCCACTTCTAGATCACAAAATATTTTTATTTTTTAAATCAAGAAATGGTGTTGACTTTTATCAACTTCTTCTTCTATATATATTGAAATTAACTTTTCACTGTAATCTGTTATTTTGATGGCTTAAAATGACTAATTTTAAATGTTAAATCAAACTTGCACTCCTTGAGCTTAGCAGTGATGTATTATCTTTCTTATATAGTACTATATTCTTGGGTTTTGTATTTGCTAATATTTTGTTTGAATTTTTGCATTTGTAATTCATGATTGGTGTTGGATTTTAATTTTAATTTCTAGTCTAGTCCTCAGCAGTTTATAAAAATTTATTAAAGTATAACATACATACACTACAAACTACATTTTTAAATATGCAATTTTTATCTACGTATATGTGTGTGTATTTACACATGCACACAACACACTAGTGAAGTCTCACCACAATCAAAATAATGAACATACACATCACTCTCAGAAGCTTCCTCAAGTCCATGTTTAATCTCTCCCTTCGGATCATCCTTAAAGTCACTCCTACCTCCTGGGAACCACTGAATTACTTTCTGTCACTATGAATTAGTAGTTTGCATTGTCTAGAATTTTATATAAGTAGAATTATACAGTATGTACTTTTTATAGTCTAGCTACTTTCACTCAAAATTACTATTTTGACATCCAACTCTGTTGTACCTATCAATAGTTTGAAACTGTTATTGCCAAATAATATTCCATTATATTGACATATCACAATTAGTTTATTCACTCATCCACTGATGGGCATTTGGGTTGTATACAGCTTTTGACTATTAAAAACTAAACTGCTCTGAATATTGGGTTGTATGACTATCTGTATGAATAAATATTCTAATTTCTCTAGGATAAATATCTAAAGGTTTAAAGGCAGGGCCATATATAGATATACATTTAACTTTTTAAGAAATTGCCAAATTATTTTTCAAAATGGTTTTACCGTTTTACATTCCTACCAGCAGTATACAAAAGTTCAGTTTTTCCATACTGTTGTCAAACTTGGTATTATCAGTCTTTTTAACTCTACTAGATGTGGGAATATACCATTGGTGTTTTTATTTGCCTTCCCCTAATGGCTGAAGATGTTGAACATCTTTTCATATGCTTATTTGCAATCTGTGTAAGACTTTATAAAGCGTCTCTTCAATTCTTTCCCCCCTTTTTTGGGGTGTCCCCCCAAATTCTCAACATAAAGAATTTGAGAATTCTTTATATTTTCTAGATACAATTCCTTTATTAGACATATGATTTGCAAGTATTTTCCTCATAATCTTTAGTGTTTTTTCCCCATTTTGTTAAGAGTATTTCAAAGAGCAGAAATCTCATTAAGTCTAATTTATTGGTCCTTTTATTTTATGAATTGCCCTTTTTACTGCTTTATGTAAGGAACCTTTGCCTAACCCAAGGTCATTATGACACATTCTATATGTTCTTGAAATTCTGTGGCTATAGGTTCTATATTTAGACCTGTTAGCTCTTTTGAGTTATTTGGTATCACGTGTGGAATATGAATTGAATGAAATGAATGTTGAGGCATTTTTGCATATGGATATACAAATTTTTTAAGATCTATTTGTTGAAAACTGTATGCTTCTCCAATGAATTACCTCTTTATCTTTGTCAAATTCAAATAAGTATAAATTATTTTTTTTAATTAACTATTTATTTGCAAGTCTATTTCTGGACTTGACTTGTTTCCCTTGATCTATTTGTCAATTTTAATGCCAAAAACACACTATCTTGATTACTATAGTTTTAACGTAAATCTTAATAGCAGGTAGTGTAAGTTCTACAACTTTACTCTTTATTTTCAATGCTATTTTGTCCATTTTAAATACTTTACATTTCAACGTGAATGCTAAAATCAACCTTTCAGGAAATTAGCCTACAAAAACTCCTTATGGGGTTTTGATAGACATTACATGCAATCTATAGCCCAATTTAGAGAAAAATTACAGGTTAAAATATTGAGTCACCCAATGTATGAACATGGTATCTCCATCCTTTTAGGACTTTAATTTTTCTCAGCATTTTGTATTTTTCAGTGTAAAGGCCTTGTATAATATATTTTTACCATATTTATCTCTAAGTATTTAATATTTTGATGCTATTATAAATGGCATTTTTAGTATGTCAGCTATTAATTGGTAGTACATAGAAATCCAACTAGTTTCATATGTTGATCTCATATCCTGCAACTTCGCTAAACCTCACGCATTAGATTTATTGTCTTTTTTTTTTTAGATACCATAAGATATTTCACACAAAAAATTGTGTTTTCTGTAAATTAAGACAATTTTACCTCTTCCTTTCCTACAATGTCATTTGATCTTTTTCTTATCTTATTGGACTGACTGGAACCTCCAGTACAATGTTAAATAAAATTAGTGGGAGTGATTGTCTTTACTTATGATCGTAGGAGAAAACACTCATTTTTTGCACCATTAAGAATGATGTCAGCTGAAAGCTTTTTGTTGCTGAAATTTAACCAGTTCAGAACATCTCTTGGAAGATTTTATCAGTGATAGACATTGGGTTCGTCAGATGCTTTCTCTATATCTATAGAGATAATTACTACCTTTCAGTGGTGCTGGTGGAGGTGTTGGTGTTGGTGTTGGTGGTGGGGGCTGTGTGTGCACATATTTAACCTTAATAAGGTCAGTTACATGGATTGATATTTAAATGTCAAGCCAACTTTGCATTCCTGGGATAAATCCAAATTAGTCATATTATATTATTTTCTTTATATATTGTTGGATATGATTTGCTAAAATTTTGTTGAAAATATTTCATGTATGTTCATGAGGGATATTGTTCTGTAGTCTTTTCTTGTAATGTGTTGGTCTGGTTTATTTTCTTTCTCTGTCTGACTTATTTCACTAAGCATAATACCCTCCAGGTTCATCCACGTTGTGTAAATGGCAAAATCTCATTCTTTTTATGGCTGAATAATATTCCAGTGTGTGTGTGTGTGTGTGTGTGTGTGTGGTATTTGTGATGTTAGACATTCTGACAGCTGTGAGGTGATATCTCATTGTGAGCTTGATTTGCCTTTCTCTGATGATGAGTGATGTTGAGCATCTTTTCATGTGTCTGTTGGCCATTGGCATATCTTCTTTGGATGTCTATTCATGCCTTCTGAACATTTTTAATTGGGTTGTTTGTTTTTTTCACATTGAGTTGTATGAGCTGTTTATATATTTTGGATATTAGCCCATAATCAACAATATCATTTGCAAATATATTTTCCCACTCAGTAGGTTGTATTTTTTTTTAAATGGGTTCCCTTGCTGTGCAAAAGCTTTTATGTTTAATTAGGTCCCATTTGTTTACTTTTGCTTTTGTTTCCTCTACTTTTAGAGTCAGATCCATGAAAATATTGTTACAGTTTATGTCAAAGAACATTCTGTCTATGTTCTGTCCTGGGAGTTTTATTGTTTCCAGTATTACATTTAGGTTTTAATCAATTTTGAGGTTTTGGGGTTTTTTTGTTTTTTGTTTTGTTTTATTTTGGTTTGGTTTTGGTATATGCTGTGAGAAAATGTTCTAATTTTATTTTTTTTTAACATGCACCTGATCAGTTTTCCCAGGACCACCTACTGAAAACATTGTCTTTTCTTCACTGTATTCTTGCCTCCTTTGTTGTAGATTAATTTACTATAAGTGCATGGGTTTATTTCCGGGCTCTCTGACTGTTGCATTAATCTCTGTGTCTTTTTTGTGCCAGCACTATACCACGTTGATTACTGTAGCTTTATAGTATAGTCTGAAGTCAGGGAGCATGATACTTTCAGATTTGTCCCTTTTTTCTGAAGATTGCTTGAGCTATTCAAGGTCTTTTGTGGTTCTATGTAAATTTTAGGATTGTCTTAGTTCTGTGAAAAATGTCAAGTATCTTGATAGGGATTGTATTGAATCTGTTGATTGCTTTGAGTAGCATGGGCATGTTCACAATATTAATTCTTTCAACACAAGAAGAGAGGATATCTTTCTATTTCTCTCTATCATATGCAATTTCTTATGTTAATGTCTTAGAATTTTGAGAGTATAGGTCTTTCATCTCCTTGGTTAAGTTTATTTGCAGTTATTTTATTCTTATTGATGCAATTTTAAATGGAATTGTTTTCTTGCTTTCACTTTCTGTAAGTTCATTACTGGTATACAGAAAAGCTACTGGGTCATAAATTCTATGTGAATGGGAATGATGCTCACTTTGCACATCACTGGATATTTATTTAAACCTGGTATAGTACCTAGAATATGGAATTTAAATAATATAGATTTAAATGACTGAATAAGAGAATAAATTAATAAGCATAGTCCCCGCACTTACGGTTTGTACAGCCTGGTGCATTATCTCTTGAAAAGTTAAGTATCCTTATTGGTGATCTGGTAGTTCAGGGTTGGTTGTCTGATTCTCACCATTTAAAAAAATGACATAGACCCAGGAGTATAAAATTCAAGGCTGCCTATGATACTACTGGGCTCTTAGTTGACCTTAATATCTGGTATCATGTCCCAAGGACATTAGGAAACCATGAAGAGAAGAGATTTGAAGGGTACAAGAGTATATTGTACAACACAGGGAATATGGCCAATATTTTATAATAACCATAAATGGAGCATAACATTTAAAACTTATGAGTCACTATGTTGTACACCTATAACTTATACAGTATTCTACATCAACTATACTTTAATACAAAAAATAAAATAAAAATATAAAGTCTAGATTCATTTCTGAAGCTGACTAATATGAAGCTATACTGATTTTTATTGCTCTTAAAGTTATAGGTGAAGTTGGTCCTGAGGGCTTAACAATACAAATTGAGTGTACACTTTTGCTTTATCTAATTTTGGGTTTTGCTAATATATGCATATTATTTTCTGCCTCACCTTTCTTAGGGCACATTCTCACCCATTAGGGCAAGAATAGAGTGTCTCTAGATTTCCCCAACAAGGGTCTTTTCACTCTCAGGTTTATTTCTAGATGAAAGTCAAGTTCATATGCATGATCCTTTGCTGTATACCCATAGAGCAGCTCTAAGTGCGAGTGCTAGCCATCGTGTTACTAGTGCCTATCACAGTTTTCATTGTATATTGTTCTGTTTTGGTTCATTGGGGTGTATTGATGGGTTTAGAGAGAGTGGAAGTCCCAGTGTTCTAAGCATCTAAAAGAGCTATGGAAATGTTGTGGGTGCACTTGCAGAGGTTAGCTGGATTTGAAACTTTGAGGATTTATGGCCTTTTCCATCTTTAACCATTCCAAGATATAGACCTACAGATACTGACATAAGCACAAAACTTTCACTGGGGCAACAATTACATGACGCCTATTATTTGAATCCCATCTCCTGGAGTTAGCTTCTTTTCTTTCTATTTGGCACACTACTGAATTCCTTTTAGTCTATTTTTTCAACAAATAGCCTTAAAATGTGCAAGGTCCCTTGCTATCACTTGGTGACAAAATGTGAGTAACTCCTGTCTTTGTGAAACTTATAAGTTGAGAAGGTAAAGAAATAAAATAAGCAATTATACCACAGTGTAATAAGGAAATAGAAAAATGACAGACATCTAAGTGGAACTGGGGTTTGTCAGAAGAATCCTTTTATATTACTTCTGGGATACCTTCTCTGACTTGGTTAGATTTGATATTCCTGCGTTCAGTAAGAGTACCGCATTGCTCGACTCCAGGGGTGATACTCATATTATCATGCAGATGGAGTTCCTTGGATTATCCAGCATATACTCCATGCAACTCAGCCACTCTAATGGCAAAAGCAGCCATGATTATTTTGAAAAGTCCAGTTCTTAAGGAGAAGACAATGAATGATTATGGCTGGTCTAAACTATGTATAAGAGTCTTCCAGGTTTTGGTACATAGTCACTCCACCAATAAAAGAATAGATGAGAGACAGGAACTTCAAGACCTTAAGCAGTGCTGCCAAATCAAGATGTAAGCTGGTGCCAGACCATCAAGGAAGAGGTGATGGTAGATGGTATAGCTTCTGAATATTCATGAGGCTGTAGGCTTCAGAAGACTGATTTCCATAATCAGTACTTCAGATCAACAGAACGTGATCGGAACTAGGAACAGTCATAGGGTTGACATAGTTGAGGCCAAAACAGTCCTGGAAGAGGTTATTTCTAATGAAACTGGAGTCCCAGCAGTGGGAGTAAAGGTTCTTCATATGACCTGCTTCAATGTGCTATCTGTATATTGTGCGAGATGCCCATCCTTTGTAAGATAGGGAAAGTACCTCCTCATCTGAAAGTTCCTAACTCTAGTTAGCATATATGTCCAGAATCCAGGGCACAGGAGTCACAGGCATGGCAGTATATGGCAGAAAGTATAGAGATTATTGATGAGCTGAGGTTTAGATTTTCCAGTCAAAGTCAAGGGCACTTTCTGATCTAATTGGCCATGAGTCTGAGCATTTAATCAATGCAATGGTGCCTCTTTACAATGCAGCATAGGAGGCCAAACCTCCCAGTTTGAATCCATGCCCTGAGGACACAGGCAACTATGCAGCAGAACTACAGACTTTCTTCATGTAAACCTGCATCTCTGGGATTCTTGTTTAGCTCTGATATTTGCAATCCACTTTTAAGATAAAGAGTATTTGGAAACTTTATGAAACTAAATCTGCCATCAGTCAAGAATTTTTTCTTTAATTTAGTTCCAAAATCTCTGAAGAAAAAAATCAATATTAAGTTTCTCAGCAGGAGCTTTTTACACATTGCAAAATAACTATTTACCAGTTTGTGTAGTCACTAAATTTACCTGTGAAGAATTAAGTATGAATACAAGAGCTCTCATGTATAGAGAGAAGTAATTTCTTTTTGAAAATCCACCATATATTGCTCTGGGTGCTTTGTGTTTGCCTAATCATGAGTCATCTCCTTCTTTTGATGAAGTAATTCATATCTCAATGTTTTCATCATGAAAATAAGAGCCCACTTCAAATTCTCTTTATGAGAAAGCCTGTGCTTTGGACATGAGATGATCGTTTCTCTTGAGGAAACAACACTAAAAAAATCAAAACTTGTTTTAGCACAGAAACTACAGCTCTAAATTTGTTTAAATGGGTTCAGTTTTCTATTTCAATCCCTGTGTCAAATCCAAGTGTGGGAAGAATTTTTAGCATCATGGATAATCTGCAAAACGATGCAACTGGGTATCAGGACTACAGCAAAAGGAATATATAGTCAGTATATAGGAAATGCTGTGCCTTCTTAAAAGCACTTTTAATATGAGTGGAAGAAAAAGATGGGTATTTGAACTCAAAGATATAAAATGCTATATATTATAATATAGATTGTAAGGTATAATTTACATCATCCTAATATGAAGCCAATGAGTTGGAAACTCGGGAATTCAGACAAGAGCTAAAGAGGAACAGAAGGTGGGATTTATTTCCAGAGCCAGCTAACAACAGGCTAGATTTGTTGGTTAATTTTTTTCTCCTTTTTGATAGATGGACTTTTTTCACCCTTAAAAATGTGTCCAAACAATACATGAAATTCTGTTAACAATAATTATCTTTGGAGGAAGGACAAGAGGCAGAGGACGAAAGCTCTGATACCCATTATAAACTTTTTGAACAATTATTTGAATATTCTAATAATGTACATGGATTACCTTTTTAAAATGTCAATAGGTATTTGTAGGTGGAAAGATTGTGAACTACATATGTTTTCATCTTTATAGTTTCGTATACTAAAAGCACCCCTTGTTCATTGTCAAAAATTAGAAATAACTGATAAACAAACAACAACAACAAAATACAATCGGACTGGCCAAAACATTCGTTTGGGTTTTGCAGCCACATCGGGAACCCCGAATGAACTTTTTGGCCAGCTCAATAAAACAATTCCAAACTCCATGATCCATTTAAAGACAATTGTTAGCTTTTAGATGTTTACTCTTCCCAATCGTTTTTTCAAATAGATCATGCTAATTTAACACCTAATACATAACTTTCCATATTGCTTAATATAACTCTGCATTACTATTTTTAAGGACCATATATAAAATGTACCATAATTGAGGACTTACCTTGTGGTCCAGTGGTGAAGAGTCTGCCTTCCAGTTGGGGGGACGTGGGTTCGATCCCTGGTGGGGGAACTAGGATACCACATACCGCGGAGCAACTAAGCCTGCATGCTATAACTACTGAGCTCACGTGCCCCAACTAGAGAGAAGCCCATATGCCGCAATGAAAGATCCTGCGTGCTGCAACTAAGACCCAATGTAGCCAAAATAAACAAAGAAATAAAAGAAAATTGATAAATAAAATAAAATATTTTTTAAAAAGTACCATAATTGACTTAATGAGTCATTATTATTGGGATCATAGGTTGTTTTATGTTCCTCCTTCTCCCTTCATATTTGTGCATTTCTCTCATTATTTCTTAGGATAAATTCCTAGAAAAGCATTGTTGGCCCAAAAGGAAGGCATATGTTTAAGGCTCTTGATACAGTTGCCAAATTGTCTTTCAGGAAAGCTGGACAAATTTACACTACCATTAGCAGAATGTCTGTTTCTTCCAACCCATGCTGTCACTCAGTTTTGTCAGTCATTTTAATATTTGTCAATGTAGTAAGCTAAAAATTAAATCTCATTTTATTTGCATTTTTGAAGTTAAATATATTTTCTTCTATTTTGAATTATCTGCTATTGCACAGAGTATTTTTTCAATTGAGATGTTTAACAATTGCTGTTAAAACTCTTTGTATGATAGTGTATTAACATATAGTATTGTATTTTGTAATTATCTTTCCCAGTTTGATGTTCAATCTCAACTTCGTTAATTCTGGTTTCTTTCCCCAAACATAAAGAAGTTTTATATTTTATTTTTAAATTGATAGACTAAACATATAAACAAACAATGACCAGGACATATATAAAACTAGAACTTTGATCCACAACCTGCAGACATTTTCCCAGGAAACCAGCTCCTACAATAAACAACCAGGAAGCCAGCTTGCTATAAGTCAGATTTTCAGGAACAGAGATTGCTATGTCTAGTAGCAATCCAGGAAGCTAAACAATGACTTCTGTACCAATCAACCCAAAATGGCCAGGATTTCATTGGTAACTGACAGCTTCCTTAATTCTGTCCTCACTTCCAACTTAGAACCAAGCAGAGAAAGCCAAATATGTACCCCTAACCAATCACATGAGATGTCCTACTTCTAGTCATCCTCCTTAGAGGTTCTTCTTGCCAACAGTTTCAATCAGCGCATAGCAGAAGCCTTCCCTTTCTTCCACCATACAGCTTTCCCACTTTACCTGAATCCTGCCAAAACACAAGTGATGGTGGCCGATTCCCTTGCTCTTGCAAGCTCAGTATAAATAAACTTTGCTCTTTTTATTTGGCTAGTCTTCATTTATTTCCACACTATTTATGTATTCTCATGTTGCTTCTCCTTTGGTGCTACATGTAGTACTCTTCTTTATCACAAGTTTTTATAATTTTTAACTGTATTTTTTTATACTTTATTGAAGAGTCAATATAGTATGCTGGTTAAAGTGCTTGCTCAGGAATTAGATTACTTGGATTTTGACATCTGGGCTGAAACTAATCAGGTAAATGACTTTGAACAAGTTACCTAACTTCTCTAGCCTCAGTTTTCCCATCTGTATAATGGGTATAATATTGGCTCCACAGGTTGCTGTGAGGACTCTATGAGAATGCTTAAACCAGTGCCTAATACATAGCACCCCATATGTTACTTTCACTGTTTATATTTTTTTCAAGCACTTTATCATCACATTTCTGACTATGGGAGGTTTTATATGGTTCTTATAGGAGGTTACAAGCACACCCTAAGAATCAACTGAGGAATAGGTTTATGATTTCAACCATTTTAGGCTCTCTGCACTTCAGGGCAAGGATATATTCATAAAAGCAAGAAACTGAGGGAAGCTTAGGCATGCTTCTTGGGCCAGCAGGTTGAGAATTGGGAAAATGCTGCTACTTACAGGTACATGGATGCCCAAGACTCAGTACCGACCCAGAGAGTCCACAATCTTGTGTATCGTTTCATCCACCAGAGTGAATCAAAATTTTCTTGATTCAATATGTAAGTGATATACATTATTTGTCTCTCTCTGTCTGACTTAACTTCACTTAGCATAATACCCTCAAGGTCCATCCATGTTGTTGCAAAAGGCAGGATTTCCTTCTTTTTCAAGGCTGAATAATATATAATCATATTTTCTTTATTCATCTTTGGATGAGCACTTAGGTTGTTTTCATATCTTGGCTATTATGAATAATACTCCAATGAACACGAGAGTTCAGATACTCCTTTAAGATCCTGTTTTCGTTTCCTTTGCATACATTCCCAGAAGTGGGATTGCTGGATCATATGGTAGTTCTATTTTAAAATTTTTGAGAAACCTCTATATGGTTTTCCATACTGCCTATACCAATTTATACTCCCACCAACAGTGCACAAGAGTTCCCTTTTCTCCACATTCTTGCCAAAGCTTGTTATCTCTTGGTTTTTGATGATAGCCATTCTAACAAGTGTGAGGTGATCTCTCATTGTGCTTTTGATTTGCATTTCCTTGATGATTAATGATGCTGACCTTTTCATGTATCTGTTGGTCATCTAGAAAAAAGAATCTACACTTTTAATAAGTACCGTACATGATTTTGAAGATGATGGCACACAGATCCCACATTGAAAACAATGCTATAGATGTGCTCAGGGACTAAATTGGCTTGTATTTGATCTTGTATCTAAAGTATGAATTTTTTAAAAATGACATGGCATCAGGGGAAGAAGAGGAAGGGTTCAGTTGTCCTCTTCTTTCATCTCTATCAAACAGTCTTTAGAGAAAGAGGCCTATTATTATTATTTTGTCCTTAAAGATTACATTAAAATATTTGGTTTCTTTAGTGTTACAACTTTTCTGTTCTGCAGTTCAGAGGATTCTGTCACTGGGATAAATCTTGAGATGTCTAAAGAAACACTGGTCACCTTGATCCTCTCCTTCAATTACCAGTATCTTCAGTTTTAATTACAAACAGTGTCTTAAACTGTTTTTCCTGGAGTTGTTCATATAATAGCAACTTTCCTTTTCTATTTTTACAAATGAAATTTTAAAAAAATAAAGAAAAGAATGAGGGAAAATATTTAACATTTCAATTTCACACATACACATAATTATATCTAGTACTTAAATATATCATTTTATACTGTCTTCAATTACTTTATGTTTTTATCTTGTCTTTTCAGCTAGATGGCAAGACAGTAGTATATTTCATTACTCTTATCTGCTGTAAGGAGGAAAATAAGCACATAATAAATATTCTGGTTTAGCTTTTTTCTCTCTCATTATGACTTGGTCATTCTTTTCTGCTAATTTTATTCACATTGTATGTTTTGTCTTCTCTTTCCTCCATTTTCCCACTCTTTAAGTTGAAGTCAATCCCCACCCCCCACCCCGCACATTATCAGGAGATAGTGCTACAACAAGATGGCGTACCCGAGCTTAAATATATCCCCTCATATAGACTCCTGGTTCATGCTCTTACTAGTTTATTATATTTCTGTGACTCAGTTTTCCTCAAGTGTAAAATTAGGATAATAGTCATATCCAAGTTATAGGGCAACAAATTTCAAACTCAACAAATGCATAGGTTTGTTGCAAGGATTACATAAATTAAAATACATAAAGCATTTACAGCAGTACAAAGAACATAAATAATCAGTTATTATTAATATCATTTTTCCAACTGAGACACTGCATTACGGCATCTCCAGAGTTAACATAGCTGTGTTTTTCATTTATAAAATATGATAAAAATGTTATTTAATTAAAACTTCTCAGAATGGTTTAATAATACTACATCAACTCTGTATATAAGTAAATTGAGTATCTGACTTTTAGTGTAATTTACTGAGGTAATAATGCTAAAAAGTTGCACATACTTTTTTTAAAAAGGAATATAATATTAGCAAACATTTGTTAAACACATATGTGGTCACTTTTTCATATGCATTCATCTCATTTATTCCTTAAAATAACCCTATTTTGACCATTTTACAGATGACTGAACAGGCTTAAAATGCTAAGTAACTTGATCAAGCTTGCATTTCACAAGTAAGACAGCCAAGAGTCAGCACAGCTATCTTGGGACCTATACTCATCTTCCTCTTTTTATGGAATATTTAACCCCAAATTCAAGCCCCTTTGCATGATACCACACTGCAATATTACGTTGTTTCATTTCTACTCGAAGGACATGAGTGAAATGTATACCTACTTTACCCGAAAAAGATACCCTCCTGTCTGCCAAGAATGAGAGAATTATACCAGCTTCAATGCCCCATGTTACAAGGAGAGAAAAAAACATTGTGACTTAAAATTGAATATCTCCAGATGGTTAAATCAGATTTGCAATGGTTATTCTTTATCCGTGGACTTGATTCACTTACCAACACTTCTGCCAGTCAATTCACAGGCTGGAAAGATAATAACAACACAAACTCAAGTATTTGAGCCAACCCAGCTAGAACACACCTTCTTAAAACTGTATGCCTCTGCTTTCTAAGACTGATATTGTTAATTGTACCATTTTAAAATGGGTACTGTCTAAAAGAATTATTGGTCTCTAAAGTTTATGAAATGCAAGTAACACATAGTAATATTGAACAAATCTAATTCAAAGTCATATCATTTCTTTACATGATTAAAAAGTAAATATTAGGTTAAAATTATTACTGAATAGGGACTTCCCTGGTGGCACAGTGGATAAACCTCCATGCTCCCAATGCAGGAGGCCAGGGTTCGATCTTGGTCTAGATCCTGAACTAGATCCCATATGCATGTTGCAACTAAGAGTTCACATGCTGCAACTAAGAGGCCTGCATGCTGTAGCTAAGAGCCCATGAGCTGTAACTAATGAGCCCTGGGGCTCAACTAAGAAACCAGCAAGCCACAACTAAGGAGCCCTGGAGCTGCAACTAAGGAACCTGTGAGCTGCAACTAAGGAGTCCACCTGCCACAACTAAGACCTGGCACAACCAAAAAATAAATAAATAAATAAACATTTTTTTAAAAAAAGTTATTAATGAATAGCAAGAAAACTATAAATTCCCATGACTGAAACTCTGTAATACAAAAGAGAGTAACTAGGCTATCATGTAAAAGTAAAGGTCAAATTTCCCACCAACTATTTAACTCCTTCCTACTGTCACCATTCTGAGGCAGTTCACTCATTCTCACTTGGATTGAATTGCTGCGTAAGATACCGAAAATCTAAATTTTACAAGCATAAAAATCTATGACATGGGAAAGTGTAGCTCTCTTTGAAAAAAATTTAGATAAACACTGATATCAAATTCCAGGTGCAAATGGAAAAAAAAACAAGTAACTTACCATTGAAGCCCAAGAAAAGGAAAGCATGCTGTCAATGCCTGTTTGATAATTTCGGAGTCAATGTGGTAATTCGACTTTTAAAAACCTTACCTGATTTTTTCAAATTCTGTTACCAGGTAGCAGCAGATCTCTGTTGCATAGTTTTCCTCGCGAACAAAGCTTCTCTTCAGAAATTGCACACATATTGAAATATATACAGTTATGAATTGCCAATACCTTTAAGGTTCAAACATACATTCCTTTCCAAAAATAATCAAAATTGCATGATATTTAACAAACCTTTCAAAGAAATAGTTTAGAGCAAGCCAGTAAATGAGAAATTGCTGTTCATTGTGTACATAGTTTCAGTGATGCACGCTGAATAAGTTCTGAAGATCTCCTGCCTACACTGTGCCAACAGTACAGCTAAGAGTATAGTTAATAATACCTCAGCGTGCACTTAAAGATTTGTCAAGAAGGTAGAGCTCATGTTAAATGCTCTTATCACAATTAAAAAATACTTAAAAAAATAATGTATCATATGTATTTTTCTAAATTTTTCCTACCTATTGACTTATAACTCATTCTTCCTCTTTAAGGAAGTTATGCATTTACCTTCAAATGGAAATACAACAAACCTATTTACTCACTTACTTGACTTTGTATCTAAGGCACCTTCAGCAATTTGCTTTAAACCATCCCAGTTTCAGTACAGCTGAATAAAATGTTTCTACTTCAAAAAAAAGTATTATGATATGAAGCCCGCCAATTAGAGAGAGAACTGGTATATATGTCTGCCTCTCTTGTGTAATTCCTTTAGTAATAGCTAATAAAGGATGTATATTTATCTATGTATAGAATCTGTGATAATTTCACTAAAGTTAACTCTTTCCACTAAACTTTAAATATGAACTTAGAAACCTACTTAGAAACTTTTCAAACTTCTCCTGTTTATTACAGTAAAAATAATAATTCTACATAGCTATATTCCCTCTTCCTCCTTTTGTGGTATTATTGTTACATACATTACATTGATGTATGTTACTAGCACAACAATAAATGATTATAATTTTTACTTTATATAATTTTATTTTTTCAAAGAAGTTGGGAGAAAAAAGAAAATATGTATTTTTAATGTTTATTATATTAACTTTTTAATTTACCTTTTCTGGTTCCCTTCATTTGTCCCTGTGGATTCCAGTTACCATCTTGTGTCATTTTCTGACTCAGTTACAGTTTTACTCCTACCCTTTGTGCTTTTTTAATAAATTAAGGAAAGAAAGGAAAAAACTATGCATTTATACTATCATATAATTATACACATTGTCTTTATCAACGTTCTTTGTTTTTTATGTGGGTTCAAATTCAAGTCTGAGGTCACTTGCTTTCAGCCTGACAAACTACTTTTGGTATTTCTTATAAGGTGGATTTGCTAGGAACAAATTCTGTTTAATTTTTATTTGGGAAAGTCCTAATTTCACCTTCATTTCTGAAAGACAGTTTTGCTGGCTATAAGATTTTTGGTTGCGTGTTTTGTTTTGTTTTTTTCATCATTGTTTTTTTACTTTCAGTACTTTGAATATTTTGTCCCACTCCCTTCTCCATCGTTTCTGGTAAGAAATTTGTTAATCTTATTAAAGTTCCCTTGCCCGTGACAAGTTTTCTCTTTCAAGATTTTCTCTTTGTCTTTGTCTTTCAACATTCTTGCTATAAAGTATCTCCATGTGGATCTTTTTATCCATATTCTAATTGGAATTCATTAAGCCTCCTGGATGTATAAATGAATATTTAACATCAAGTTCAAAAAGTGTCCAGATATCATTTCTTCAGATAATTTTTCTGCTCTTTTCTCCTTCTCCTCTCCTGGTACTCTTGTTGCACATGTGATGGTGTGCTTAATGGTGTCTCACATTTTCTGAGGCTCTGTTAGTTTTTGTCCATTCTTTTTTCTCTCAGTTCTTTGTATTACATGATCTCTATTATTGATCTATCTTCAAGTTACCCTACTCTTTTTTTCTGTCATTGAAATCTACTGTTCACCTCCTCTAAAGAATTATTTATTTCAGTTTTTGTACTTTCCAACTCCAGAATTTTCATTTTTAAATCTTTTCTTTAATAATGTTTCTCTCTTTATGTATTCTCTATTTAACGGAACATTGTCACCATACACTCTTTTAATTCTTTAAACACAATTTCCTTTAGTTCGGCAAACACATTTAAAATGGCTGCTTTAAATTTTGTGTCTGTTGAGTCCAAGATCTGGGCCCTCTCACCAGTAGTGCTTTTATTTTTCCGCTTATCACTTTTTTCTGTTTATTTGCATATCTCATTATTTCTTGTTGAAAAATGAACATTTTAGATAATACGGCAACTCTGGATACAGCAAATTCCCATGGTTTGTTGTTGCTGTTGTTGTGTGATTTTTATATGTTTAGTGACTGGGTTAAACTTAAGTCTATTTCTCCTGCACTTCCAGGCCTCTGATGTCACTCTTCAAAGGGAGCAGCCTTGAATACATGTACAGTCAACTTGAGATAACAGAGCTCTCTTTGACTATCTCCCTGATCTCTTGGTTAAACTGCCTGCCTCTGCTGTTATCACACCCAGCTGTTTGTTTCCACTACTTTCCAGGTGATTGCTCTGTTATTTCTAATATTGTTTCAATAATGTCCTGGGACATAAAACATTCCAAAATCTGATCTAAGTAAATTTGGGCTCCTTTACAGGGATAAGTTTTTAGGTCCTTCTTTGAGATTTATTCTAATCCTAGGAGGGATATTCTTAGCTACCTCTTTCCATGTTGCCTGGTAAACTAGCTGCACTGTGGTTTCGTTGCAGTTCTCATGAAGTCAGCAGTCATCTCTAAATTGCTTACTACAAAAATTTCCATTGTTTTTGAGAGCACCCTTAGGCTTAAACACCCCTGCACTCTGTTCCACATAAAGACATTTCTTTTGTGGGGAACCTTAGAGCTCTGGGTTCTTATAAAGTCCTCTCCCCCTGGGCAAATTCTCTGAGCCACTGTTCCAGAGCTGGGGCAAGGACAGTGGCCCTTTCCTCTCAGAATGACATTCTTCTTTAATAAACACAGTGCTGGGAGAGAATTATAGCTTCTGGTCTTCTTGGCTTGCCTCTTTTGCCTGGAAAGTCCACCTTATAAGCAAGATTGGGCAAGGGCTATAGAGGGTCCAGTATTCTGAGATAGAATCTCTGCCCTATGAATGAGAACTGAGTAGAGAAAGGAAGCCCATGACTGCTTTCTAGGTTACTGTCACCTATGATTTCGCTTCTGCCACATAAGGCTGGTGAAGATGAGAAATACTGATGGTCTGTCCCTCCTGCAAAGATATGACACTTGACTGGGAACTTGAGAAAGACGGAGCTCAGACTTCTTGGCCAAACCTGCTCAGAGTGGAGCTCTCATAATGTTTAACTCGGGGTGGGGTTTGGGGGATGGTGCGAGTAGTTGTGGTTTAAGTGCTACCAACCTTCACTGTTCTTACTGATATTTAGTAGATTTTCTTGAAAAAGTATTTCTTCATTTGTTCTGTGCCCTTAAGATGATTTACAGAGACTTTAAATTGTTTGGCTTAAAAAAAAAAACAAACAATTTTGCCAGTTATGTTTTCACTGTAATTTTTCCCTAGTTTCACCACAGGGAGTGTCTGTGGAGATTAAAATGCTGCAATTCCAGGAGTTTGGGGGTTGTCTTTCTATAACTGCAGTTTTAATTTCATTTCCGTGATGACTAATGATACTGTATACACTATCCTAATTCAGGGATATTGTTTTATCACTAGCCTGAAAAAACATATACTTCACTTATCAAAATGGCTGAAATTATTTTTAAAAACTTTATGGGGGTTTCCCTGGTGGTGCAGTGGTTAAGAATCCACCTGCCAATGCAGGAGACATGGGTTCAAGCCCTGGTCTGGGAAGATCCCACATGCCACGGAGCAACTAAGTCCGTGCACCACAACTACTGAGCCTGAGCTCTAGAGCCCACAAACCACAACTACTGAGCCAACATGCCACAACTACTGAAGCCCATGCACGTAGAGCCTGTGCTCCACAACAGGAAAAGCCACCTCACTGAGAAGCCCAAGCACTGCAACGAAGAGCAGTCCCTGCTCTCCGCAACTAGAGAAAGCCCACACACAGCAATAAAGACTTAATGCACCCAATAAATGAATATATAAATAAATAAACTTTATTGGAAATATAATTGACATATAACAAATTGTACATATTTAGACTGTACAAATTGATGTTTTGACTTCTGTACTCCAACGGAACCATTACCCCAATTAAGATAATGAAACTATACATCACTCCCCAAATTTTTCTCATGTCCTTTGTAATCTATCCTCCTGTCTCTTTCACCCACTTTCCCCTGACACTGTCCTCTGGAAGCACTGACCTGCTTTCCATCAATGTGGATTAGCTTGCGTTTTCTAGAATTTAACTTTCATAGGACCATATAATATGTAATCTTTTTTTGGGCTAGCTTCTTCCATTAAATGCAAGTGTTCAGAGATTCACCCCTTTTGTATCACGTATCAATAGCTCCTTTCTTTTTATTGCTGAACAGTATTACATTATACCCATTCATCCGCTGATAGAAACTTAACTGTTTCCAGTTTCAGGCAATTGTGAATAAAGCTGATCATATGGTAGATGTATGTTTAACTTAAAAACAAACAAACAAACCTGCCAAACTGTTTTCCAAAGTGGTTACGCTCTTCTACACTCTAACCAACAGCGTATGGGAGTTCCAGTTTTTCCAAATACTTGCCAATAAATAGCATAATTTGTCTTTTCATTTTTAGTAATTACAATAATGTAGTGGTATTATATTACACTTTTTACTTTCATTTGTCTAATAATGAAATATCTGTTTAAATAAAACTTTTTATTTAGTTTTTTTTTAAATCCTGTTATTTAGTTTTGAGAGTCCTTTATACATTCTGGATATAAATATTTTATACTATATATAATTGGAAATATTTTCTTCCAGGCTGTGGCTTATCTTTTCACAGTTCTAATAGCATTCTTCAAAAACAAAGTTTCTAATTTATATGAAGTTCAATTTCCCAGTATTTTCTTTTATGGCTTTTGATGTCATATCTAAGAAATCTTTCCCTGAACACAAATCACAAAAGTTTTCCTGTGTATTTTTCTTTGTTTTCTAGTTTTAGGTTTTACATTTAGGTCAAAAATCTTTTTTGTGTTAGCTTTTTAAATATGAGGTGAGGTATGTATCAAAGATCTTTTTGGGTTTTGTTTTTGCATACAAATAACCAATGCTGAAAGTACTATCCTTTCTCCACTAAACTGGCTTAGCAACTTTGTCAAGGAATTGTCCCTCCATGTGTGAGCTTCTTCCTTAACTACCCATTCTAATTCATTAATCTGTTTGACTATGTTGATACCCAAACTACACGGCTTCCACTACTATTGCTTTATTATAAGTTTTACATTCAGACATTCTTAGTACTCCAGTTTTGCTGTTATTCCTCAGATTTTTTTTTTTTTTGGCTGTTTAATGTCCTTTGCATTTCCAAATGAAGTTTAGAATCAAGGTTTCAATTTCTATTTTAAAAATTTGGATGGAAGAATAGGGCTTCCCAAAAGTTACATGGAGAAACTCTGTGAATCTTCCTCCATAAAATCAATGAAAATTCTAGAAAAAAAATGTCAAAATCAACTTTCTCAGGACTCTGGAAATTATTCATAGATTTAGGGCAATGAAAGGAGTGTTTGTTAAAAAGCCGAACAAAACAAAACTGCTGTACCTTGGTAACAAAAGCAGGGTTTTTGGCTTTTATGCTTGGCCTATTCCCTTCCTCTCTGCAAAGACAGTCATTAGTAATCTAATTTGAAGAATTCATGGTAGTCTTGAAACCAAGCAGCCTCACAATCACAACAGCAGTGGAATCCGGGAGTCTCAGAACAGCCAGAAAGAGCAGATAAGGATTTCAGTTCTTTAGAAACTGAAATTTCCCTGCTCCATACTATTGTTACAATTAGATTTATACATCTAGAAAAGTCTGATTTACAGGGTATTGTCATAATTTAACCTAACTCAGAGCTCAATGCATTATAGAATCTCTACCTCTGTGGGCTTTGTTGAAAAAAAATCAATGACAATTGTTTATCATTGCAGCCTCTTAAGTCTGCAATACCACTGAGGCAAATATGGGCCTAACAAAAAGTTAAAAGTGATAATTGAGGAACAAAATGTCCATAGGAAACTCTGGAGCTCTCTAACATATTTCTGTAACTATAAGTCTAAAAGTCTTTAGTCTGTAACTAAAAGTCTATGTGCATGTTCAAGTCTTTGCATGTGCCCAAGAAAAACCTGGGAGCACCCCAGTCTCTCAGATGTGGCTGAAATTTAAGTACTATCCAAACAGGAAAAGAAAGACAAGGCAGAGTTGTGAACAGCCTGTGCATTGAAAGCATGTCTTAACCCACATACAGAGACCCTTTGTAAAGGATGAAAGATTTATTGGCTAAAGGCATTTAAAAAAAATCTCTGATCAATCATTAGCTGATCAGGAAGTTAATCAATCAGAGATTTCAGTGGCAGCACACCATTAAGAATACAGACTTTATAGAATTAGTACAGGAATAAATAACAATGACAACAATAAACCTAAGAGTTAGGGAGAAAGAAATTTCTAGACTTACCATATTATACTATTCCAAATATTCATTTTTTTAACAAAAAAAGTTATAAGAAACATGAGAGTATTGCCCATACACAGGAAAAAAATAATTCATTCAATAGAAACTATCCCTGAGAGGACCCAGATGTTAAGCTTCCTAGACAGAGACTTAAACCAGCGAGTATAAGTGCATTTAAAGAAATAGGACAAGAATCTCTAAAGAATTTAAGGTATGGCAATGATTCTCATCATTTATAAGAGAGACTATCAACAAAGAGGTAGAAATTGTAAAAGAGAAACTTTATTCTCTGAATATCGTACAAGATGACTCAAAAATTGATGTTGAGGACACTTATGTGGATGATACATGAATATGATTAGAATACTACTGTTTTATTGAAATGTAAATGGAGACTGCAGTATTTTTGAAGATATGTTTTTATATTATACATGGTTTTAAATGTATGCAATTAAATTATGAAATGAAAAAAGAACCAAACAGAAATTCTGGAATTAAAAAGTATAGTCACTGTATATATATGCCACATCTTCTGTATCCATTCATTTGTTGATGGGCATTTCGGTTGCTTCCATGTCCTGGCTATTGTAAATAGTGCTGCAATAAACATTATGGTACATGTTTCTTTTGGGATTATGGTTTTCTTTGGGTATATGCCCAGGAGTGGGATTACTGGATCATATGGTAGTTCTATTTGTAGTTTTTTAAGGAACCTCCAAATTGTTTTCCATAGTGGCTGTACCAACTTACATTCCCACCAACAGTGCAGGAGAGTTCCCTTTTCTCCACACCCTCTCCAACATTTGTTGTTTCCAGATTTTGTGATGATGGCCATTCTGACTGGTGTGAGGTGATACCTCATTGTGGCTTTGACTTTCATTTCTCTGATGATGAGTGATGTTGAGCATCTTTTCATGTGTTTGTTGGCCATCTGTATGTCTTCTTTGGAGAAATGTCTATTTAGGAATATTACTCAGCTATAAAAAGGGATGAGATGGAGCTATATGTCATGAGGTAGATAGACCTAGAGTCTGTCATACAGAGTGAAGTAAGTCAGAAAGAGAAAGACAAATATCGTATGCTAACTCACATATATGGAATCTAAAAATGGTTCTGATGAACTCAGTGACAAGACAAGAACAAGGACGCAGATGCAGAGAATGGACTGGAGAACTCGAGGTTTGGGGGGGCGGGGGTGAAGGGGAAGCTGATACGATGCAAGAGAGTAGCACAGATATATATATAGTACCAACTGTAAAATAGATAGCCAGTGGGAAGTTGTTATATAACAAAGGGAGTTCAACTCGAGGATGGAAGATGCCTTAGAGGACTGGGACGGGGAGGGTGGGGGGGGGGGACTTGAGGGAGGGTGGGGGGGGAATTGAAGGAGGGAGGGAATACGGGAATATGTATATAAAAACAGATGATTGAACTTGGTGTACCCCCCAAAAATAATAAATTAATAAAAAAAAAACAACAAAAAAAGTATAGTCACTACAATGAAGAATTCATTAGAAGGGCTCTAGAGTTGACTTGAACTGACAGAGGAAATAATCAGCAAACTTGAAGAGAGAAAAATTGATATTGTCAAACTATGGAACAAAAAAAATAATATGAAGAAAAATGAACGGTACCTCTGAGACCTGCGGTGCACCATCAAGTTGTTGTACCAGTTAACAAATGTCCCAGAGGAGACGCGAGAGAGAAAGGGGCAGAAATACTATTTGAAAAACTTATGTCTAAAATCTCCCCAAAGTGATGAAAAACATTAATCTACACATCTAAGCTGGTTTATAAACCACAAGCAGTACCAATTAAAAGAAGTCCACAGGTAGATACAGTCTGAATCACAACTCCCTCTCCATTGCCAATCCGTGGGGCCCTTCGTGCTGGTTAGGAACCTCTCACTTACCCTGATACATCTCTTAAGGTAAGATGACTTGCAAAAGGAGGAAAATTACACATAGATATAGAGGCTGGTGGAGATTCCCCTGCCTGCATGTCCCACGCTGTGCACACATACACACTAGACACAATTACCTCTTTTGAACTCCAGACCCTGGGGATCCACAAGGAGCAAAATCTATCCCTGTTTCTTTGTCTGTCAGTGAATAAATGTGAGTTTGTGAGAAAAAAAAAAAAAAAAAAACTGCACTGAAACTGTCAAATTATAAAAAGCCACACCATAAAATGTCAAAGACAAATTGTTATTTTCTCATTGGTACACTTAAGATTAAAAACTGTAATAAGTCACACTGTAAAATTTTAAAACAGTCAAACTGTAAAAAAGTCAAAGATAAAGAGAGGATAATAAAAACAGTAAGAGAAAAAAAAGCTTACCACATACAAGGAATTCTCAATAAAAATTAAAAGCTGACTTACCATCAGAAACAATGGATTTGGGGGAGGGATGAAGTAGGAGATTGGGGTTAACAGATGTAAGCTTTTATTTATAGAATGGATAAACAACAAGGTCCTACTGTATAGCACAGAGAACTATATTCAATATCTTATGACAAACCATAATGGAAAAGGTTATAAAAAAAGAATATATATATTAATACAATTATACATATAATTGATAGGATTTAGTTTTAGTTTATCTGATAACATTGCTATGTTTATTAAGAAATTAAAATAGGAAGATTGGAGTTATATTTGGGAGACATGTGACATTTATCATATCTGATTAACATCCCTACCTGCATTGTACACTGTAAAAAGTTCTAGTTTTGATCAGTTGTGAGTTTGCCATTTATACTGTAGGCACATGCTACACTAAGATCATATGGTAAGTGAATAAATGTCTTGCTTACCCCCCCAAAAAAACCTGAATCACTTTGCTATACAGCAAAAATTAATACAGCACTGTAAATCAACCATATTTCAATAAAAAACTGATGATAAAAACAGAGAAAGAAGGAAACAATGAAGACAGTGAAATAATATATTCAAAGTGCTGAAAGAAAAAAGGCTGTCAAGTACTAATTTAACATCCAGCAAAACTGTCCTTTAAAATAAAAGGAGAAAACAAGACACTCCCAGATAAGCAAAAATCTAGGGAATATTTTGCCAAGAGATATGTCCTGCAAGACATATTATTGTCATTTATGTTAAATGAAAGGACATTGGACAATAAGTCAAATCCACATGAAGAAATAAAGAGTACATAGATATATGCAGAAGACAGTATAAATACGTTTTTGATATCTTTTATTTTACCATTTTATTTAAAACATAATTGCACAAAGTAAGGCTTAAAAAACTGTGTTGATGAGTTTATAATATACACATGTGCAATTTGCATGAGCATAAAGTTACAAAGAAAGGAACAGGTAATGGATATATACCGAAGTGAATTTTTTGTATAGTTCTGAAATTAAATCGATACTAATCCAAACTAGATTAAGTTAAATTGATAATTTTAATCCCCAGGGAGCCCACTAAGAAAATAACTAACAACAAGAAAAGAAAATAAGAAAATTAAGTGGTATACTAGAACATATCCAAATGCAAAAGAAGGCAGTAATGGAGGAAGAGAGGATCAAAAAGACATAGGACATATAGAAAACAAGCAGCAAACAGCAGATATAAACCCTACCTTATCAGTAATTAAATTAAAAATAAATAGATTAAACTCTCAAATCAAAAGGTGGAGAATGGTAGAGTGGATAAGAAAAAAGATCCATCTATATGCTGTCTACAAGAGACACTTCATATTTAAAGACAATAATGGGTTAAAAGTGAAAATATGGGAAAACATATACCATGCAAACAATTACCAAAAGCAAGCTGTAATAGTTTTGCTTTTTGGAACTTTCCAGAACTTTTAAAAAATATATTTGCAATCTGCAGGTGGCTGAATCCATGGATGCAGAACTCATTGATACAGAGGGCTTACTGTACCTTGTTTATAGTACTTCATAATTATCCTTTTAATATTTAAGTGATCTATAAGAATGTCACCCTTCTTGTTTCTGGAATGTCTTTTCTGCTTTTATTTTCTGATTGGTCTTGCTAGATTTTTTTTCCTCTTTGATTTTATTGACCTTTTCAAGGACAAATTTTTGACTCTACTGATTTCTCTCTTTTTTAAAAAATTTATTGAGGCAGCATTGGTTTATAACATTATATATGATCTATGAGTACATTATATTTTGACTTCTGTACACACTACAAGGTGCTCACCACCAAAAGTTTAGTTCCCATGCATCACCATAAAGTTGACTCTCTTTACCCATTTCATCCTCCTCCACCTCCTTCCTCTCTTGTAACCACTACTCTGTTCTCTATATTTTTGTGTTTGTTTTTGTTTGATTTGGTTTGTTCATTTAACTTTTGTTTGTTTTTTATACTCCACATATGAATAAAATCATATGATATTTGTCTTTCTATCTGGCAAATTTCACTTAGCATAATACTCTCAAGGTCAATCCATGCTATTACAAATGTCAAGATGTCTTTTTTTTTTTTATGGCTGAATAGTATCCCATTGTATATATATACCACATCTTATTTACACATCCATTCATTAATGGGCACTTAGGATGTTTCCATATCTTGCTATTGTAAATAATGTTGTAATGGACATAGGGATCCGTATATCTTTCGAATTAGTGTTTTATATTCTTCACTAAAATATCCAGAAGTGGAAAAGCTGGATCATATGGTAATTTCAGTTTTAATTTTTGAGGAACCTCCATTCTGTTTTCCATATTGGCTGCACTAATTTACATTACCACCAAAGTATAAGAGGGTTCCTTTTTCTCCACATCCTCTCCAACACTCGTTATTTCTTGCCTTTTTGATAATAGTCATTCTAACTGGCATGAAGTGATCTCTCATTGTGTTTTGGGTTTTTTTAATAAATTTATTTATTTATTTTATTGGCTGTGTTGGGTCTTCATTGCTGCACACGGGCTTTCTCTAGTTGAGGCAAGTGGAGGCTACTCTTCCTTATGGTGCGCGTACTTCTCATTGCGGTGGCCTCTCCTGTTGCAGAGCACGGGCTCCAGGCACTTGGGCTTCAGTAGTTGTGGCACATGGGCTCAGCAGTTGTGGCTCACGGGCTCTAGAGCACAGGCTCAATAGTTGTGGTGCATGGGCTTAGTTGCTTCACGGCATGTGGCATCTTCCTGGGGCAGGGATCGAAGCCGTGTCCCCTGCATTGGCAGGCAGATTCTTACCCACTGCGCCACCTAGGAAGTCCCTCTCATTGTGGTTTTGATTGGCATTTCCCTAATAATTAGTGATGTTGAACATCTTTTCATGTGCCTATTGGCCAGCTGTACATCTTTTTGGGAAAAATGTCTATGCAGCTTTTCTACTCATCTTTTAATCAGGTTGTTTGGGTTTTTGTTGTTGAGTTTTATGAGTTCTTTATGTCTTATGGATATTAACACCTTATCAGATATATGATTTGCAAATATCTTTTCCTATTTGGTAGGCTGTCTTTTCATTTCGTCAATGGTTTGCTTTGCCATGCAGAAGCTTTTTGTTTGATGTATTCCCATTTGTTTATTTGCTTTTGTTTCCCTTGCCTCACAAGATATACCCAGAAAGACATTGCTAAGACCAACATCATAGAGTGTTCTCCCCATGTTTTCTTCTATGAGTTTTGTGGTTTCATTTCTTACATTTAAGACTTTAACACACACAAAAAAAAAAAAGAGAGAGAGAGAGAGACATTAATGCATTTTGAATTAATTTTTGTGTGTGGTGTGACACGGTGGTCTAGTTTCATTCTTTTGCATGTCAGGCTTTCCTAAAACCATTTGTTGACAAGACTATGCTTTGTCCACTGTATGTTCTTTGCTCCGTTGTCATAAATTAATTGTCCATATGCATATGCATTTATTTCTGGGCTCTCAATTTGGTTCCATTGATCTATGTGTTTGTTTTTCTGTCAATACCAGGTTGCTTTGATTGCTATCACTTTGTAATATCACTGATTTTTCTCTGTTATCTTCCTGACTACACTTTAATTAATTTATACTCTTTATTATTTACTTCTTCTTACTTTGTGTTTAATTTGCCATCATGTTATGGTTTCTAAAGATTGAGGCATAGGTTATTGATTTGAGAGTTTTCTACTTTTCTGTTGTAGGTATTTGTACTAGATCTCTAATGCTGTGTAACAAATTACCAGAAAACAGCAGCCTGAAAACAACACATTATCTCATAGTATCTGTGGGTCAGAAAGCATTAATGGCATAGCTAGGTGGTTCTACCTCAAGGTCTTTCTGTTTTTCACGAATAGCTGGGCCTGTAGTCTCACTTAAAGGCTCAATTCAAAGAGAACACACTTTTAAGCTCTCTCACAGGACTAATGACAGGCTTTAACTCTTCACTGTCTGTTGGCAAAAGACTTCCATTTCTTATCATGTGGTACCCTCTATAGGCTGCCTGAATGAACTTATGACATGGCTTCTGACTTCTTCCAGACCAAGTGATCTGAAAGTGAGAAAGTCCATGCCAAATGGAAGCTGCAGTCTTTTCATAATTTAATCTCATACATGACATGACGTACCACAGTTTCTGCCATACTGGATTCACTAAGTCTATCCCACACTCAAAGGCGAGGGAATAAAAATATTTACTTTCCTCTTCTGTGCAAAATACATTCTTCCCCTCCCAAGACTCTCAGACATCTCATTTCATTGTCAAATGAACTCTTAAGTTCAAAATCTTATCACTTGAATCAGGTCCAGGTGTGGATACTGCTCTGTGAGTGTAGTTCCATAATTACAGCTTCTGGAATACAGCTCCTCTCAATCTATAGACCTGCAAAACTAAAACAAAAACATCTGTCTCACACAATCCTAATATACAGTAGTGGAGCAGGCAGAGAGTAAGAGCTATAGCCATACCTGTTCAAAAAGAGAAAATATAGCAGGTGGAATCATTAGCACAAAAAAGTCCACAGCAATTCTGAAATATAGCCAGGCAAATATTGGAAACTCATTGCAGGTCTCAAAGCCTGGGAATAATTTGCTTTGGCTCTCAGTTCTGCCCTGTGGGCTGCTCATTGTGCTTTCTGAGTCATCTTTCCTTCATCATAAAAGGCAGCGACTGTTTGTAGCTGGGTAGTTTTCTCGTTCTTCTACCTGCCAATGGAATTTTGGAGGTCCCAAGTCCTCATTTCATTTCAGTTCCTTTTGTTTGGTCTCTAGGTCTTTCAGTCAACTGCTGATCTTTCTGTATATATATTCCAACAATCCTTATGGATCTTCTCTTACTAGAGCCTATCCCATTAGATAAAAGTTACACACATAGATTTCATTAACATATGCCCTTTTCTATTTCTGTATTTTGAGTTTCTGATAAAAAAAAGCTGAGGGAAGTCACACTGAAGCTCCCTAACAGTCCTATAGAGAAGATGTGTGAGGCACAACTTTGATCTATTTAGAGAGCATTTTGTTTTACTGAATAGCACCCTGATACATCACTGTTGATCTTCCTGAGATCTTAACAAAATATTTTACAGTCATCCCTTGGCTTAGACATTAGTGCACTGGGTTTTATTTTTACTCGGAAGGCATTGCTTAATTTTAGCATTTGTTGTCTGTAGAGGCAGAATTTTCAAAACCATCAAGTTCCAGCTCCTTCATGTTTAACAGCACTTTCTTAATTTACCTCTCTTCTCTTGAATTTTATATTAAGCAGCGAGGAAACAAACAAGCAGCACATAATACTTTCAACATGACTAATGGTGTCCATGGTGCACTTTCTACCACTATGTAACAAGGATCCCCCTTCTTCCAGTTTCCAATAACATTCAGGTCACTTTCCTGAATGTCCTCAACAGCAACCTTATCTAAGACCATGAGACTTCTGTTAACAGTTTCTTAAAGGCATTTAGGCTTTCCATAACAGACTCAGCAAAGACTGCTGCCTGGTATCAAAGACATACCAACATTTTAGTTTTTTATTATGACAACATTCCATTCTCAGTATCAAAATCTCTATTACTCATATATTGCTGCATAATAAATTATCCTCGAATTTAGAGGTTTTAAAAACAAACATTTCTTATTTCACAGTTTCAGTGGTCCAGAGATCTGTGTGTAGCTGAGCTGGATAGTTCTGACTCAAGATCTCTCATGAGTTTGCAATCAAGCTGTTGGCCAGGGTTGCAGAATCATCTGATAGCATGTCTAGGAGATCATTTACTTCCAGGCTTAAGCATATGTTTGCTGGCAGACTTTGGTTCCTCTCTGGCTGTCAGCCAAAGACCAGTCTCCTGCTGCATAGGCCAGTCTATAGGTTGCCTGAATGTCCTGAAATGGATACTAGCTGTCTTCAGTATAAATAATTCCTCAGATAGAGGGCATCCAAAATGGAAACTGAGTCTTTTTATACCCTATTTTCAGAAATGACATTCTGTTACTTCTGTCTTATTCTAATCATTATAAGCAAGAGATTAAATGTTTCCCACACTGAAAGGGAGGGAAATTAAGCTTTACTTCTTAAAAAGCATTGCATGAAAGAAATTGTGAGCATATTTTTAAAACCACCAGAACTTAAATGCTAAAAATTTCTCCCTAAGCATTGCTTTAAATGCATTACACAAATTTTCTTATTTTTTTGCTTTTGTTTTCATTCAGTTCAATACTTCCATACTTCAATATTTCTATACTTCAAGGCACTAGTTCAATACTTTCATTCAGTTCTAACTTCCTCAAGGAAGTTAGGACACATAGATTATTTGGAAATGTGCTATTTATTTTCCAAATATTTTGGAGCCTTCTAGATAATTGTCTAGTTTAGTTCCATTTCTTTTAGAGGACATAATTCATATTATTGAATGCCTATAAATTTATTGAGAATTGTTTAATGATCCAGAATATGTCCTAACTTTTTAAATGTTCAGTGTACACTTGAGAAAAATGTGTATTGTGCTATTGTTGGGTGAGTGTTTCTATAATGTCAGTTACAGAAACTTGGTTGATAGTATTTTTCAACTCTTCTCTGTCCTTTACCGATTTTCTGACTACCTAATCTATCAATACCGAGGAGGGCGTGTTAAAATATCTTACTATAATTATGGATTTGTCTATCTTTTCAGTTCTATTAATTTTTGCTTAATCTATTTTTAAGCTCTGTTATTTAAAAGTATGATCATTTAGGATTATTATGTCCACTTGATAAATTGACCCGTTTAATCATTCTGAAATAACCCTCTTTATTCCTAGCAATATAGTTTGGTCTGAAAAGTAGCTTTTCTGATATTAGTATAGCCATTCCAGCTTCTTTCATTAGTTTTAGCATGCAATATCTTTCTCCCTTTTACTTTTGTTCTATGTGTCTATGTATTGAGTGTGGAATTATTGTATTGGGTTTATACATGGATCTTGATTTTTATCTACCTTTAAAATCACTTGTAAAAATTAGAATATTTAGATCATTTACATTTAATATGACTATTAATCTATCAGATTGTTTTATGTCCTTTCCATCAGGTTTTTGTCTCGTTTTTCTACTATTTTGTTACCTTTTTAAGGATTAATTTGATATTTTTATGATTGCATTTTATCTTCTTTGTTGGAATGTTAGTGATACCTCTTTGATGTTTTTAAAACATTAGTGGTGATCTTAGGGCTGATTTTACTTATTACAGTCTAATTTCAAGTAATAATATATCTCTTCACACAAAATATACTACTATATACTTCTACTGTACTTCTCCAAAATAAGCTCACTTTGAACCTAAAGGAACCAGGAAAAGAAGAACAGACAAAGCCCAAGAATAGAAGAAAAGAGGAAATAATAAAGATTGGAGAGGAAGTAAAGGAAATAGTCACTTAAAATATAGAATAGTTCAATGAAACTAATAGCTGATTGTTTGAAAACATAAACGGGATAGATAAACCATTAGCCAGACTCACCCCCAAAAGAGAGAAAGGTCAAATAAATAAAATTAGAAATAAAAGAGACGTTACAACCAATATCACAGAAATACCAAGGGTCATAAGAGACTGCTATAAACAGTTACATGGAAACAAATTAGACAACCCAGAAGAAATGGATAAATTCTTACAAACATACAATATTCCAAGAGTGAATTAGGAAGAAAATGGACAATGGATTGTCTGAACTAATTAATAACAATGAAACTGAATCAATAATAAAAAAAAAACTCCCAACAAACAAAATTTCAAGTCCAGATGGCTTCATATGTGAATTCTACCAAACACTGAAATAACAGTTAATACCTATTATTCTCAAGTTATTCCACAAAATTGAAAATGAAAGGTTACTTTTGAACTCATTCTGTAGGCCAGCATCATGTTGATAGCAAAACCAGAAAGACACTACAAAAAAAGAAAATTACCTATTGATATCCCTGATTAACATAAATGCAAAAATTTTCAACAAAATACTAATAAACTGAATTCAGCAACACATGAAAAGGATCATATACCAGATCAAGTGGGATTTATCCCAGGGGTGCAAGGATGATACAACATCTGGAAATTAATCAACATGATACACCACATTAACAAAACAGAGCATTAAAATTATGTGACCATCTCAACAGATGTAGAGAAAGCATTTGACAAAACTGAACATACATTTATGATAAAAACTCACAACAAAGTGAGTACAGAGAGAATATACCTGAACATAATAAAGGCTATATATATGACAAACCCACAGCCAAAATCATATTCAACGGTAAAAAGCTGAAAGCTTTTCCTCTAAGATCAGGAAAAAGACAAGGATGCCCATTCTTGCCACTTTTATTCAACATGGTATTGGAAGTCCTAGCCACAACAATAAGATAAGAAAAAGAGATAAAAGTTATCCAAATTGGAAAGGAAGGAGCAAAACTGTTACTATTTGCAAACATGACACTATATATTGAAAACCCTAAAAACTCCACCAAAAAACTACTATAACTAGTAAATGAATTCAGTAAATTTGTAGGATATAAAATAAATACACAGAAATCTGTTTTATTCCTTTGCATTAACATCAAATGATCAGAAAAAGAAATTTAAAAATCTATCCCATTTATAAGTGCATCAAAAAGGATAAAATCCCAACAAATGAAGTTAACCAAGGAGGTGAAAACTATACTCTAAAAACTATAAGACTGATGAAAGAAATTGAAGAGAACACAAATAAATGGAAAGATATTCTGTGCTCATTAATTGGAAGAATTAATATTATTAAAATGTCCATACTGCCAAAAAAAATCTACAGATACAATTCAATCCTTATCAAAATACCCATGGAATTTTTTACAGAACTAGAACAAAGAATCCTAAAATCTGTCAGGAACAAGAAAAAAAAAAAGACCCAAAATAGCAATAGCAATCTTGAGAAATAAAAACAAAGTTGGAGGTATCACACTCACTTATTTTAAATTATACTACAAAGCTACAGTAATCAAACAGTGTGGTACTGGAACAAAAACAGATCAATGGAGCAGAACAGAGAGCCCAGAAACAAACCCATGCTTAATGGGTAATTATTCTATGATAAAGGAGGCAAGAATATACAATGGAGAAAAGAGTCTCTTCAATAAATGGTGTGGGAAAACTGTACAACTATATGCAAAAGAATGAAACTAGACCAGTCTATTACACCCTAAACAAAAATAAACTCAAAATGGATTGAAGACTTAGATGTAAGACCTGAAACCATAAAACTCCTAGAAGAAAATATAGGCAGTACACTCTTTGATGTTTGTCTTAGCAATATTTTTTCTAGAACTGTTTCCTCAGGCAGCAAAAAGCAACAGTAAACAAGGAGGACTACATCAAACTAAAAAAAGCTTTGCACAGTGAAGGAAATCGTCAACAAAACAAAAAGGCAGGCTACTGAATGGAAGAATATGTTCGCAAGTCATATGTTTGACAAGGTGTTAATATCCAAAACATATAAAAAACTCACACAACTCAATATCAAAAAACAAACAATTTGATTTAAAAATGGGAGAGGACCTAAATAAACACTTTTCCAAAGAAGACACAAAGATGACACATGAAGGCACATGGAAAGATGCTCAATATCACTCATCATCAGGGAACTGCAATTCAAAACCACAATGAGATATCACCTCACACGTGTCAGAATGAATTATCAAGTGAATCTATTATCAAAAATACAAGACATATAAGAAGTGTTGAAAATGATGTGGAAAAAAGGGAACACTTGTGTACTGTTGGTAGTAATGTAAATTGGTGCAGCCAGTATGGAAAACAGTATGGAGGTTCCTCAAAAAATTAAAAACAGAACTATCACAAGATCCAGTATTTTCACTTCTTGATATTTATCTGAAGAAAACAAAGACATAAATTCAAAAAGATACATGCACCCAGTGCATTCCAGTGTTCTTTGCACATTATTTACAATACCTAACAAAGAAGTCACCTACTGTCTATCAACAGATGAATGAACAAAAAAGATGTTGTATCTACATACAATGTAATATTACTCAGCCATAAAAAAAGAATTAAATCTTGCCATTTGTGACAACATGGATGGATCTAGAGGGTATTATGCTATGTAAAGTAAGTCAGATAGAGAAAGACAAATAACATATGAGGTCACTTATATGTGGAACCTAAAAAAACAAAACAAATGAAAAATCATAACAAGACAAAAACAGACATAGATACAGAAAACAATCTGTTGGTTGCCAAAGGCAAGAGAGGTGGGAAATGGGTGATATAGGGGAAGGAAATTAAGCAGTACAAACTTCCACTTATAAAATAAAATCATGGGGATGTAATGTACAGCATAGGGAATATAGTCATAATAGTGTAACAACTCTGTATGGTAACAGATGCTAACAAGACTTACTGTGGTGATCATTCCATAATGTATAAAAATATTGATTGCTATGTGGTATACCTGAAACTAATATAATTTTATAAGTCAATTATAATTCAATAAAAACAAACAAACAAATCTTGGCAGAAGGGATCACCACAGGGTTAGTTATCTTCATTTTGGCTTTTAGCTTCAGTATAGAGAACACTCACATTCTCATGAAGGACAGTTATACAATGTTTCAGCACAATTATATATTCCTGGACTGATAAAAGAGAGGACAGAGGTTGGGGCAACCCTAGCTTCTGGAACATGTGATGTACGTGGGAAGCAGGAACCACAAAAAAATACAGAGCACTGAAGTCACATTTTGTGTATAAACTCTGTACAAATCTCTACCTGAGTGCCAAATTATAAATGTGCAGGACAAAAAGCAGGGTGTAAGCAACCTAGCTAATGGAGGAAAAAATTTAAAAATTTAACTGAGACTTGAACTTTCACCACAAAATTAGAGTTATCTGTTTAAGTCCAACCAAGTCTGCTAAAACAAAAATACACATACTTTTCTCAGTTACATAACAGAATCCCAGTCTCCGTAACATGACATTCACAATGTCCAGGTTATAATCCAAAATTACTTGAAATATAATAAAGCAACAAAATGTAACCCATTTTAAGAAGGAAAAACAATCAATAAAGGCCAATATTGAAATGACTTAAATGTTAGAGCTAGTCAAGAACTACAAAGTAGCTGTCATAATTATACTTATTGAGATGTTGGAAAATATAGTCATAATGAGTAAAAAGATAGGGAATACCAATTGAGAAATAAAAAATATGACAAAGAGAAATGGAATATCCTGAACTGAAAAATGTAATTTCTGAATGAAAAAGTCACTGAATGGACTTAAGGACAGACTACGAATTAAAAGAAAAAAAGTTAGTGAAGTTAACAATAGATCAATAAATCAAAATCAAAATAAGTAGATTACAATGTGAAAAGAAAGAAAACATGACAGAAAAAATATTTGAAAATAATGCCAAAATTTTCCGTTTGATAAAAGATATAAATTTACAGTTTTAAGAACCTTAGAAATCTTCAAGCCACATAAAGTTGAATAAAACCATACTTATGCATATAGTTAACCTGTTGATACCAAAGATAAAGAGAACACCTTGAAAACAGCAGGAAAATATGACACATTTTATTCAGGAGGAGGCCAATTTACATAATTGTTAACTGTCTCATCAGAATCTACAGAGGCAAGAGACAATAGGATTACATTCACAAGGTTCTGGGAAGAAAAATCAATATACTACAATTTCAAAAAATAGAAAAATAAGAGAATTCATCAAACATTTATGACCAAAAATGCTTAGTGACATTGTTCAAGCTGAATGAAAAGAATTCCAAATAGAAATTCAGATATTCAAGAAGGAATAAAGAACACTGGAAATGGCAAATAAGTATAAACACAAAAGATGTTCTTTCCTCTTATTTGTTTAAAATATATATATATGATTATTTAAAGCAAAAGTTATGCTTTGTTGTATACTTTGTAATGTATGTATGACAGATAGAGAGGGTTGGCTGATGGGGTAAACAGACCTATAGAGTCCCCAGGCTTCTACATTTTATATGCAGTAGTACAATAATACAAAAAGTAGACTATGAAAATGAAGAATATACATTTAATTCACAGAAAAACTGCCAGAAGATATTCAGAAGTATAGCTAAAAAGTCAATAGATAAATTTAAATGCATTTAAATACATTCAAATAACCCAAAAGAATGGAGGAAAAAAAGAGGAGATGAATAGAAACAAATAATAAAATAGAGCTAAATCCAAGCATATCATTAATTAGTTAAAATGTTAATAGACAAAACATACCAATCAGGGGCAGAATTTCTCACAATTGACAAGAAACAAGCCTAACTATAAGCTGTCTAAAGAGGCACTTTTAAAATAATGCACATACGTGTCAGAAGTAAATAGATAAGAAATATATACATATTACACAAACAGTAATTACAAGAAGGCTGGACAGCCATATTTATGTAAGATAAAATAAATTTTAAGGTAAAGAGTATTACCAGAGATAGAAAAGAATAATTATGAAAGAATTATTTCATCAGGAAGATATAATGATCAGAAATATAGATTCACCTAAACAGTAACTTCAAACTGCATGAGTCAAAAATTGACACAATTAAAGGAAGTCTAGTTAATTCCACAATCATAAATGGAGATTTTAACACTCTTCTCTCGTCGATTGATACAATACTAGACAAATATCAGAAAATACATAAAAGATCTGAGAAATACTCTCAACCATATTTATTGAATTTATATTTATACAATAGCATAATCAAGAACTTCAGAATGCACAATCTGTTTAAGTGGACATGGTAATTTATCAAGATAGGTTGTATCCTGGGTCATGACACCAGTCTGTATAAATTTAAGTCAACCAATATTATACAGAGTATGTTCTACTACCATGATGATAGTAAATTTGAAATAAACAGCATTAAGTTTCTATCTAAGGAAATACCATCAGAAATTGAAAGACACACATCTAAATAATCTATGGGTCAAAGAATAAATCACAAGTAAATTAGAAAATAGTCCAAACTGAATGGGAATAAAATTACAACATACCAAAACTTGTGGGATGCAGCTAAAGGCGTTCTCACAGGGAAATGTATTAATCTTTCATGTTATATAAGGAAAGAGAAAGGTAGAAAATTAATGACTGGGCTTCCTAGGTGGCGCAGTGGTTGAGAATCCACCTGCCAATGCAGAGGACACGGGTTTGATCCCTGCTCCAGGAAGATCCTACATGTCACGGAGCAACTAAGCCCATGTGCCACAACTATTGAGCCTGTGCTTTAGAGCCGGTGAGCCGCAACTACTGAGCCCGTGTGCTGCAACTACTGAAGCCCATGTGCCTAGAGCCTGTGCTCCACAACAAGAGAAGCCACGGCAATGCAGAGCCTACACAACACAATGAAGAGTAGCCTCCACTCACCTCAACTAAAAAGAAAGCCCACACACAGCAACAAAGACCCAACACAGCCAATAAAATAAAAAAATAAATAAATAAATAAATAAATTTATTTTTAAAAAGAAAATTAATGACCTAAGTGTTCACCTTCTAAGGCTAGAAAAGTAGAGCAAGGTAACACACCAATATCAGTAGAAGGAGAACAATAATAAAGACAAGATCAGAAATTAACCAAAAAAGTGTATGAAATATTGAAAAACTCTGTCTTCCTTGTTGTCTCTGCAGCTAATATCTCTATGAAATCCCTCCATTTTTTTCATATGTTGTTTTTCCTTTGACTACTTGGAAATGCAATCCTTGTGAGTACTTTTTAGAAATCAGCAAAAGATTTAAGTATGGTTAGTATCAAACTTTGGGGCTCTCCTTCTTTGGTTCCCTACTTTGTGGAATTTTATTTTCTTCCCAGCCATGGTGGCATCTTTGAACTCCTCAGGTCAACAGGATTTTGTTTTCTCCTTGACCTTTGTCTGTCAGCACACTGCATTGACTCAGGAGTAGTAGCATCAGAGCAAAGTTGTATAAATGCAGATCTTGCTCTGGGTGGTTCTCTTCATTTAAGAGTCTAATTGCTCCAATATCTCCTTGTTTGTGGTTGCTTTCCAATGTGTTAAAGCAATTTTCCAAAGTTTGTCATTGTTTTCAGCAGGAGAGTTATTCTGATTCAAGATTCTCTGCTCGAAGTCCTCCATTTAATTTTTATGTTCAGACAAACCAACATCCTGGTAAAGCGCTTCTCAAGTTTTAATGCATGAATGAATCACATGGGAATTATGCTAAAATGTAGGTTCTGATTCAGTAGCTCTGGAGAGGGGCCTAAGATTCTGCATTTTAAGCAAGCTCATAGGCAACATGGAAGTTACTGTGCACCAATCACTCTTTGAGTACTGAGACCCTAGACTGCTAACCTAGTGAAATGTTAGCAGTAAATTTTACAGTGTGATAAAACAGAATTTTAGAGTTTAAAACAATTCAGGTTAACACACTGCTGTAAGTAGAGAAGCATTGGTTGTGATTGTAAATTCTTATTTTCCTGAACCTAGGGATCTGAACAAGTGTCAGTATTGATAAAACCTACCTCTACCTTGTTAATGCTAATGGATTAAACAGCACCATGAGCCTGATTATCTGTTAGCCAATTAAGATAAGCATTGAACTTGTCTTTATAGCGTATTTATTGTGATTGGAAATATTGATGTATTCCATGTTAAATACTGGCCAATATATCAAGTATACAATTTTGCCCTGGGAAGATTCCAAAACAACCACTGAAGGCATAATTTAAAAAGAACTAACTTTTCTCAAAAAAAAAAAAAAAAAAAAAAAAAAATATATATATATATATATATATATATATATCTGCGTCTTACTGGGCAATAACAATGAAATTCCTTCCAAGGATCTGAAAGGAAGTTATCTCCTCCATCCTTATAATATCCACAGTCAGTCACAACCATAGGCAGCCCTCTTTAGATAACCCCTCCCTTGGCTCAGCAAACCCAGCCATTAACGTGTACAGATTTTATCTTCTAAATAATTAACCAATTCAACTCCTGCCAGCTCCACCCCTGCTATCACTTCCCTAACTGAAGCACTGAGCACCTCTCTTGAATGCTATTCCTTTTTCCTTCAGGTCCATATCCAACTCTGCCTCCCAAGTAATATATTGAGCTGGCCAAAAAGTTTACTCCAGTTCATGTGGTCCATCATTCTGTAACATCGCATGGAAAAACCCGAACGAACGTGTTGGCCAACCCAATATTTAGCCCCCTCCTTAAAACATCTACAGTATAAAGGAGAAGCTACTCAGCGTGACACAGAAGGCACTCCATGAGCTTATCTCTGCCTATCGCTATGTTTTCTTTTTCTATGAGTCCTTTCCTGTCAAATTATATTTCATTGACAATAAACTGTTGTACTCATACTGGCCATGCTATTTCTCCCCTTCATGCATTGACCCTATTTGCAATAATTTTTCCTACCTCTGTCAAAATCATCCATCTCCTTCTTCTGGATTAGTCTTGATTCCCCTTTAGACTTAATTCAGTTGTCATCTTCTCCAGGAAGCCAACCAGATGCTTACTGCCAAGTTCCTCGGTGTACACAAAATGCCTAGTGGATATTTCTGTGACCGGCGTATCACATACCAATAAATTATGTTTTTATTTTTGTTTCTTTCTTAATTATAGCATATAAGTCTGTCTTAATGTTGTCTTTGTGTAAGAGTCCAGGCTGGCACTATGTTAGAGTTCAGTAAGACCTGATACAACATATTAACAAGAAAATCATTCTCTCAGTTATTTGAACTGGTACTACAGTTTCTCTGGTTTTAATTTAAGAAACTGCCTTGTTCATCTGTGTGAAATGAAGGGAGTAAAATGTTAAGAACATCGTCTAGCAAGAGAGAAAGATAATTAAACTAATAAGGTAATAGGAATTTGGGGGTATAGCAGGAGAAAGGAGAAAGGTAGAGAGGAAAAAGAGAAAGTTGAACAATGCGATGGAAGCCTGGGGAGATGGGTAGTCAGAAAGAAATCCCAGTGGCTTGGTGGTAGAAAATTTTCATTTTGGGTTTTCTGTTTCTTTCTTTTCTTGATATGTGTACTATCTACCCAATACCTCCCTCTTCTTTTGAAAACAGAACTCCTCTTCTTTCAGACTGTTATAAACATTTAGTTCCAAAGGAAGCTACCAAATTCATTCACACTATTAGGAAATACTAGACACCTTCTATGTGCCAGGGACTGTCCTAAGTAAGAAGTAGTGATATAGCAGCCAAGAGGGAACTACCAAGTTCAAAATGAGTCCACTACCCGGCCCATGGCTGAGTGGCCAAGGAAAGGAGTTGGGGGACAGGATGGCTGAAGCAAAGTGCTCTGCTCTGTTGGCCACATCTGAATGGTCTGGTAGACAGCTGACCCAAGCTGGGCCAATTACAGCCTTTCAGTGATGTAGGTTTTCATAAACAGGTGAGTCAAATACCCAGGCATGTTAGGTTTCTGTGATGTGATAATGTAAACGCACTATTATAACTCTCTTCACTCTCAGCTTTTTGGGATACTATTGATACAGACCTAAGTGATGTGAAGAAACAGTAAGATAAAACAGTAAAGGCAAAATACAACACACTGCCTCTCATTCATCCCTTCCCAGACATCGATATAAATGGAGCATCATTCTAACAAGGAAAAGTGTAACCCAAGATAAGTTCAGAAGAGAGTGAACATGTGAGGGCAGCTCTGGGAATAACAGGGAGGAGCAGCTTCTCAGTGATGACTCCACAAAGGTTTTGACACAAACTCCCATAACCAAGTATACTTTAGAGAAGGCTATCCTTAAATGGTTAACTCTCATGTGTGGGTTGCATTTGTATCCTTTACATGTGCTTGGTCCCCTGGAAATCATAGGTAATCCTCTTCCCTCCTCATTGCCACTTGGGACTCTATTCTGCTCCTTTTTTTCTCCTTTTACTCAGACCAAGCAATATCTGCTCACACAAGGTAAATCTTGGGTGGGATCTCTGGTAGCAGACCTGAAGCAGGGTGGGTGAGAGGTAAGAGCCTCAAATAATGCGATCATTGCTTTCATTTTCTGCAGTGCTTGCCTACACACGCACACACACATACACACACACGGAGCTACTTGAATTAGGGAACGCTAGTCTGTTTATAGCTGGGTCCTAACTTCACTTCTCATCTCCTTACTTTAATTTTTTTAAGCTCTTTATTGGACTATAATTGCTTTATACTGTTGTGCCAGTTTTTGCTGTACAACAAAGTGAATCAGCTGTATTTATACAATTATCTCCATATCCCCTCCCTCTCACAACTCCTTCCCACCCTCCCTATCCTGGCCCTCTAAGTCATCACTCATCATCAAGTTGATCTTCCTGTGTTATGCAGCAGTTTCCCACTAGCTACCTATGTTACATTTGGTAGTGTATATATGTCAATGCTACTCTCTCACTTCGTCCCAGCTTCCCCTTTGCCCCCTTTCTGCCGTGTCCTCAAGTCCGTACTCTACATCTGCATCTTTATTCTTGCCCTGTCCGTGGGTTCATCTGTACCGTTTTTTTTTAGATTCCATATGTATGAGTTAGCATATGGTATTTGTTTTTCTCTTTCTGGCTTACTTCGCTCTGTATGACACACTCTAGGTAAACCTGCCTAAAGAGGCAAAAGACCTGTACGCAGAAAACTATCAGACATTGATGAAAGAAATCAAAGATTATACAAACAGATGGAGGGACATACCATGTTCTTGGATTGGAAGGATCAACATTGTGAAAATGACTATACTACTTTCACTTTTGAGTCACCAGCCCTAGTCCAGTTCCTACAACAGAATGCTCAGGAAGGCTAGTCAAGGGTTTCCTGCCTAATGCAAACGTCTTTTGCAGATGGAAAGATTCAGCATGGATGTACAGAACAGTCTTGCTGTTTATAATCTAAATATAAGCTCTAAAGAATAAACATATAACAGGAAGCTCTAGTACTCATATATTTCCTCATTGTTACTATTAGAAAAGTCACTTCAAAAATCTCAGATTGTCTCTATGATTGCTTTAGGCACAGAAACTTCTCACTCTATTCTGCTGGGAAGGAAACTAGGACAAGTTATAAAGACAAGTAGGGGTGGTCGCAGAAGAGAGAGGGGCAACCAGGCAGATAGCTAGAACAAATTAATTCCCCATAAGCCACCGTGGACCTTCACAGTTCCTGAGCTTTATGAGCCGCTATTACTGAAATTCTCCAGTTTTCATGCTCACCGTCCTACTTTTGTTCTTCTCCATCCCCAGCTCACTGATTAACCAAAATTTATTTTCCATTTGTATGTGCCAGTTATTGTTGTTGGAACTGTGGATACTGTCGTGAACTGAAGATAATCTTGACCTAAAACGCTTAGCACACTAGGCAACAGAGATAAATACTCAAGCAATTAAATATGGTGTTATAAATACTACCACCAGCTAAGCACAAAGTTCCTAGCACTTCTCCCAGCCCCCACCCCTCTCCACAGACTAGGAATTTTTCTGAAAAAGAGCCAGACTCAGGTGAATTTGTATTTGGGAAGCACCTGGCAGAGTTCCCCAAGGAAGGTTGTTGATTTTCATTCTGTTTGTACATTTACTGCCATCATAAACTCAACTTATAATTTCTTCTGGGTGGAATCTTCTGATTATACCACCCATTAAATAGCTGATTAGGAAAAGGCAGTGAGCCATTTCCATTGCATTGTGGATGAGAAGTGTTCCTGCCATCTCAAAGTGGAAGTCAGGGAATTTGTTTTCTCAGAAAACATTTTCAAGTATAACATTCAGTTTTATAGTTATATTTCAGATAAATCGAAGGTTAAAGATGATTTCGTATACTGGTTTGGGAATTTAAGCATGACTATGACATAAAGAAAAGACACTCTAAGCTCCAAGCAAATGGTTTATAATGCACTTATACCAACTAGTTAGTAACTCATGCATCTCAATTTTACATACTGGGGAAAAGTTAGACTCAAAATTATTAAGTGACTTTAGATATTTTTATCTCCTTTATTTTTAAAAAATATAATTTTAAATGGCTTATAGAAATGACTGGGAAATGAAATAAATTTTAAAATAAGGGGTAAGAGAAAAAATTGGCACTATAAATTACCTAAAGCTATCTAGAGGAAGAAAGATTATTTCACAGTCCATGACTCAGTATATCCTTATGGTGAGAGCACTTAAGTCCCTGAAGCTCTCGTTTATATTGATGAGAAAGTTAAGCCCTTAGAATGTGAGAGGGAAGAGAGCATAGGGTACCCTAAAAGACCAGATAATTTTAAAAGTGATCATAAAGTCATGGACCCTTAAAAAAGATTGCTTATTTTAATTCCAATGAAAATTAACCAATTCTTCTTCAAACTATTTCTCAGGCAGGGTCATAGTGAGCTAGTGGCAAATGGAGAAAGGTTTGCTTCGTTTTTCTTCTTCAAACTCTGACACAGAAACAGGGATTCTCCTCAAGGTGACAGAAATAAGTCAATTTGCCTTGCATGGAATTCAAAGTAAAGACATACCTGCAAGGTTAAAATTCATGGCTTATGTACAACTACTCCTAGCAATGAGGTCATCTATCTAGTTAAGGGATGCAGATTTGCACTGACCCACCATTTCTCAGCATGAGCGATTTTTTACCTTATTTTTACTTATTAATTTTTCCTTTGTTTCATTTGGCTTACTCTAGAAAGAAAGAAATTTGGCTAGAACAAAGCACTGGATTATATCCTACTGTACCCGCTATTGATGCTATAAAGAAATACCTCCCTAGACTCTGAGTTCTTTGAGAGACTGAATCACTCAGAAGTAACTCGGAAGAAGAAACAATCCATGAAGAAATGCTGAAAATAATGCTGTTTTTCTGGTTTTGCCTACTCAGAACACTAGAATCTCTTCTCTGAGTATCAAGTATGGTCCAGATATTTATATACAAAAACAATTTTTAAAAAAATCATGGCTCTAGGGAAACAAGATTGAAGTGGTCCATGCCTTCGTTCTGAGCTCCAATTACCAGTTATCTCTTCAATACTTAAAACATAAAATTTGAGGGCTAAATATTTACTAAATTATTTTTAAAGAAGTCTTTGTTCCACTTGAGTATGCTCTGCAAAAGACAGGATGTGCCGGGATCAACTCGGCGACTCGAGGTGAGTGACGGGTGCCGCAAGCTTGAAGAAGACACAGACACAGACTGAAGAGAAAGATGGGACCGGGGGACTCAAGACCTCTAGGATCAAGAGCCTTGATGATTGATCCCACGTTGCTTTTATTGAGTTCTCGGCATAGCCTAAGGGTCTAACACTCCCAGGTTAATCCCATAAACAATCAAAGGCCTCACATGACTGGGGGCAATGATCTTTGTTTGCCCCCTGGGTCCTGATTTGAGCTGGGCGTGGAGAGCAAAGCAGCCCTGGGGGCAGGAGACCTCTCTCAAAAGGATTAAGGGTCTGTGCCCCACCCGTGTTGGCCCCTCTGCGACTGTGCCTGTCTTAGGTTGTTCCTCCCTTGAGGAATCTTACCCGTCTCTGGCTAACCAGTCATCCTCCAGGGCCAAACACGGTGATATAAGGAAGGCTCTATGCACCACCCCTGTTGGCCCCTCTGCGGCTGTGCCTGTCTTAGGTTGTTCCTCCTCTGAGGAATCTTACCCGTCTTTGGCTAACCAGCCATCCCTCAGGACCAAACAGGGTGATATTAGTCTCCACGCCCCGCACCCTCAGCTCCTCCACTGCTCAAGCAGGACATTCTGAATCCCATCGCTCGGCCCACATACTTCAACATTTTCAATGTTTCAAAAAGGTTCCAGAATGTCTTCCCACAAGGATGTAAGGGAGATGCTGCCTTTTCCCACATACATTGTAAAAACTCTATCTGTTCTCTTTCATCATGATTGGTTTTTTGGTGTGTGTGTGATCTGTGGCAATAATATGTATGCTTTGTACCTACTTTGGAGGAAAAGTCCCTTCTGTTTGGAGTCATCCACCTAAACTTTCTGCCACAACATATAATCATTAGCACCATTTGTCACCTCCAAGGCAGCAGTGGCTCTGGGAGGAGCTTGGCACCATTACTATTAGTTGTAGCAAGCCCTAATAGATTAGGCTGCAGAAAGATGAAGAAAACGTTCTGTAGAGGTAGAGGAGAATCAAGAGGAATGTCAAATGATGGGAGATCATTAGAATAGGATGCAGATGTGAAAGATAAAGACAAGAAATCTTAGAGTCTTAAGAGTCTTCCCCCAAAAGTTAAATGTAATCCTTGTAAAAGAACCTACATTTTGTCACATTCCATAGAACATATGAGAGAGAACATAGCTATTACAAAATAAGTATCATAAATCTTTCTACAGGTTCTAAGAATCAGAGATGTGGAGGTAGTTCGTGATACCTTGCTTCAATAGAAAAAAATTGTTTAGTAGTGATCTATTTTTGTTGCTTTTTGTTTGTTTATTCCCTCTCCCAGAATTCCTTCTTCTTCTTCTTCTTTTTTTTTTTTTTTTAATAATAATAACCACATCTTCTCTTGATGAACCACCCCTTTCCCTCTTTTAGACCAGTAATTCAAGCAGTACTGAATTTCCTCTCTGGTTCTAAGAATGCACAGACACCCTACACGTGGGCAATCAGAGTATGACGTCTCCTGGCCACATGCATCACTTCTTGGGATTCTACTAGAATTATCAAGAAAGAGGCAGCCTCTCTTTCTTTAAGGCACATCTTAGCCTGGAGCCCCTCAGAGTCTTACTGACTACTATATGCAGGGAGCCTGCAGCACAAATCTGAAGAGTGGGGAGAGAGTGAGGCCTGAAAACATCACTTGGCAGATATGCTGCAAATTTTTTCAGCAGTAAATAAATTTCACTTATTATGTTTTTAACTTAAACTAGCTAAGTTGGATTTCTGTAACATGAATCTGAAAGAGTCATGGCTAGAATATGTTATGAGGCAAACAATTTTTTCCATGTAACTGCATCTTTAAAAGATTAAATAAGTCCTAAAAACTATGATGCTAGGAAGTGGCTTAGGCCAAATCAGAACTTTTTAAAAGTCATAACTCTTCACCCCTCGCCCCCTCCCATACCTCGAGTTCTCCAGTCCATTTTCTGTATCTGCTTCCTTATTCTTGTCACTTAGTTCATCAGTACCATTTTTAGATTCCGTATATGTGAGTTAGCATACAATATTTGTCCTTCTCTTTCTGACTTACTTCACTATGTATGACAGATTGTAGCTCTATCCACCTCATTACATATAGCTCCATCTCATCCCTTTTTATAGCTGAGTAATATTCCATTGTATATATATGCCACATCTTCTGTATCCATTCATTTGTTGATGGGCATTTAGGTTGCTTCCATGTCCTGGCTATTGTAAATAGTGCTGCAGTAAACATTATGGTACAAGTTTCTTTTGGGATTATGGTTTTCTTTGGGTATATGCCCAGGAATGGGATTACTGGATCATAAGGTAGTAACTGAGACGAAGCGAGAGAGTAGCACAGACATATATATACTACCAACTGTAAAATAGTCAGTGGGAAGTTGTTGTATAACAAAGGGAGTCCAACTCGAGGATGGAAGATGCATTAGAGGACTGGGGCAGGGAGGGTGGGGGGGACTCGAGGTGGGGGAGTCAAGGAAGGGAGGGAATACGGGGATATGTGTATAAAAACAGATGATTGAACCTGGTGTACCTCCAAAAAAAAAAAAAAATAAATAAAAAAAGAACCAAATAAATAAATAAATAAATAAATAAATATACCATTACATTTCTTCCTCATAATGGAAATCATACAAAATAAAATATAACAGAGTTTCTGTGTTTTAGGACTCAAACCTCTGGTTCTTAAACAGTGGGTACACATGTTCATACATGAAATAAACCTGGATCTTCCCTAATTTAAACTAGACTTTTCCAAATAAAATTTTAATGTTAATTTTAAAAATAAATAAATAAAATAAAATGTCAAAAAAAAATTTAAAAAAAAATAAAAGTCATAACTATAAATTAGGCTCTCTTCAGGAACACATACCTGCTATGCTATGAGAAGCTTCCCTATACTTATTGACTGCTACTCAATTCTGCTGACATATATAGAGAATAATAAACAATATCAACATTCTAATATTATAGCACTTTCACAATGATTAACTTATTTTGGTGCTCAATTTCACCGCTTCTGTTCAGTATCACACTAAAGGTCCTTGTCAGTAAAATAAGGCAAGAAAACAAAAATGTAAGACATAAAGTAGGGAAAGAAAGAAGTAAAACTGTCTTTATTCACAGATGACATAATCATATATGTAGAAACAGTAAGGAATTTTAAGAATAGCTATTATTACTAATAAGTTAGGCAAAATCACAGAAAATAAAGTCATTTTACAGATGTTTTCTACATATTAGCCACAAATAATCAGAGAATTAAATTTAAAATGACCACTTACAATCACATCCAAAAACATGAAATATATAATTTTGTAAATCTTATTTTTTTTTATTTTAAAGTTTCTGAGTTTTCTGTTTTGCATTTGTTTTTTCACCCAAGGATTATTTGGACCATGTTTCTTAATTTCATAGTAGCTCAGGATTTTTTTTTTTTTTTTTTAGCAATCTCTTCATTATTCCATACTATTTTTTTTAAATGGAAGTCTTAATCATCTGAATTCATTTTACAAACAACTAAGGCAGGGGTTCTCAAACTTTAGCGCACATTAAAATCACATGGAAGATTTTCTAAAACACAGATTGGTGGACCCCATCCCCAAATTTCTGTTTCAGTAGCTGTGGGGGGCAGACTGTCAAGTTTTCTAACTAGTGCCCCAGGTGGTATTAACCCTACTACTGGTCTAGCAGTCACACTTTGAAAATCGCTACACTACAAGGTAAATATACAGACTTTGAAATTTAAAAAATACTGTTCAAAAATTAAAATAAAATGAACTTTCAATAAAGGCTCACACATAGGAGTTCAGTACCTTTGTCAAGGTCACACATTTAAAAATGACAGATCAGTATCTCCTGACTCTGAGAAAAGTAATGCCCCAACCACATCAAACCATCTCCTTTGGTACAGTATAAGATTGAAGAGTCTAGCGGTTAGATCTATTTAAGAATGTAAACGGCTAAGACTTCCAAGTTCAGGCAGAGATTAGAGAATCAATTAGAAGAAATCATTTTGAGGAATCTTATACATTGGACTGGAGGCTAATCTGAACTACTTCTGAGATTCGAAGCCTTACAAATCTAAGAATGCAAAGGGGAATAAAGCTGATGGATATAGTTCATGAAAGAGGATAAAGTAACCATTGGGTTTTGAGTGCAGGAAGAAGGACTAAGTAAGAATAATTGCTTTGGAGTTACTAGATGTGAAAAAAGTGTTGATAATAAATTGATCAAATCAAGAAAAGTTTCTAAATTAAGGGAAAAGGCTTGAGGTTAATATGACATTTAAGGTTTTTAAATGCAATAATTCAATTAGCTAGTATGAAACCCAAGAAATATGACTAATAAAAAGACACCATGACCTACAAAGCTGGCATAATACAAACTTTTTTGCTGCTGATTACAATCTGATTCCACAAGTTAAAATTTCTGATGAGGGTAATAATTAGAAATGGTAAAAGTGCAGTTCATTGTACTTAGATAACTTACCTAATGTCAACTTATCCAGTAAGCCTTATAGCTACCTCCTGGGTTTTGTGAGACTAAAACTACTTTGTTCACTATGCCACAAATGAATAATTTGATCTAGATCCTAAGTGACCCTATACGAGGGTGAGTTAAAAATTATCCGCACTCTGGCTGCTGAATTTATGAAAGTTTTAATATAGCTGGAGTGTGGATAATTTTTGACTCACCCTTGTATATTTTCATACAAAGCAGGAGCTTTTGTTAGTGAAATAACCTATTCTTGATAATAATTCTGAGGAAACATAGTGGGTAGCTTTTTGCCTAGGACTGTGTTCTGCATCCCCATAAGACAATGCAAAAGATGAGGGAGTTGCTGATGGAGACACAGCCATACCTGCCACATCCCTCTATTTTGACACCCACCTTCTAAACTAACTCAAATGTACCTGAAAGCAGCACAATTAAAATGTTATTTTTAACATTCACATACATTTGTTCTTCTGCACTCCAAAACTGCCTCCTTTTTATTTCTTCACACGCCTGAAACATACCCACTATTTCTTTCTATGCTTTTTAGGTTATTTGCCACAGTCATTTTGAAACAATTCTCCTTCATTACCTGCCAGCTGGAACTGCCCTTCAGTGTCTAACCCTTCAGATTCCTCCTTCTTTATGAAATACATCTCATGGTATAATTAAAGTGGATTCTGTTCTGCTGTATGTTGTCTAACATTTTGCTTTGTGCCTGAGAGAGCTGTTTATTTTAGCGGCCACAGAATCTTTGGGAATTGGTAGCTCCCAATGAGGGTCAGTAGGCAGCATGAGGAACAGATGACAGCCTGCAATACCTCCTTCGCGTTTCTGTAAAGAGATCTGACATTTACAAAGTACTGCATGCTGCCTTTCCCCACAAATCTCTGAAGACTTCATAAAAATAAAAGGCTTAATGATTATTCCTTTACATTTGATATGCTTTTAAAAGTGCAAGATAAGCTATTTTTGATTAAACTGAAGGAGGCCTTACCATTGTAGAGGTGGTGAAACCATCTCTAAGAATATCCGAATGCGGGAATGATAAATGTCAGAAATTGCTTTCCTAGAAACTGCGGTGCCAATTCTGGAGCTGAGAACTGCTGCTCAGGGTAGGAATCTGTGTTCTGAAGAATCAATATCCCTCTTTCTACAGTACTCTTTAAGTTAGATCTGGTAGGATCAGGTAGCATTTAAACTACCTAAGAGTTCATTATTCTTCCATTTTCACTGTTCGTGAAAGAAATCTGAAAGAAAATTGAAGTCCACCCTCCAATACCAGAGATAAACTGCCTTTAAAGATAGAGAATACCTTGAAGATTCAAACAAATTCCACAAGTTAATCTACCCTTGAATCTTTTAAATTGCCTTTAAAACCTGCATGCATTAATAAGAAATGACAACTTTATTAATATTGCTTTATTTTTATTTTTCTGGCCTAACTACAGATTATCAAATAAGAAATTTCCTGTAATATTTCCCTCATGCAGAATTTAGGAAAGTGCCTAGATTAACTAATCTTTTCTATAGTAAATAACTTAAGTGGGGAAAAAGTTAATCAATAATAAGTAAAAGGAGCTTTAGTGACATTTTAAAGTAAAACTCAAGGACAGTTGTGATGTGAATCAAGTCCCATTTCTCCCTCTGGGTCACATACAATGCACAGAAAAGCTGACTAAATAAATCAGTGCCGGATTTGGTAGGACAGGGAAGAATGACTGCATAAGCAGGAGAAACAGCCATTTCCAAAGGATACTTATCCAAGTGGATATCGCCACAAAGAGTTTAAGGGAAAGAAAGGTGACTCCTTAACCTTCTTCCATTTTCCTACTCTCTGTCCCAGCCATTCTCCATCTAAACAACTGTCCTTACAGTTAGGGGTCAGGAAGAAAGAATATGAGCATGCTTCTTTAAAAAAATGGCTCCTGGTAATAAAACCTCATCAGTCACATATTCTGTTTAAATTGTTACATTTTCCAAAATTTTATGAAATTCCTGAATTTTCATTGATTACTGTGAACTATATCTTACCTACAAAAAAGTATATTTGACAGTTTAGAATAAAAATTGCATGGACACCTACCTATATGCTCAGCACCAGTTTAAGAAATAAAACGCTGCCTGTTCCTTAGATGTTTTCTATGCATCCCTGCATGACTGCATTGCATTCCCCTCTGCTCAGCACTGCCCTGCTTTTCTTAATTTTATCATGTAAAAATACAATATAGAGCTAACTTGGTTTTGAATTTTATAATAGCACACTCATGATGTACATATTGTTCTATGACATTTTTTCATGTTTTTGTGGTTCATTTATACTGATGCTTACATCTATAATTTATGTTTATTACTATGAGGTGTATCATTGAAAGACAGACCACAATTCATTTATTCATTCTATTGTCAGCAAAGTATTTGGGATGTTTCCAGTTTCTAAAATCAAATTCTTTTTTCCCCATTAATTCTTATTTAAAAAAAAATGTTACACGTCCACCAAAGTTGCAAGAATAGTATAATGAACCCTTCACCTAGATTAACTAAGTTTTTGCCATTTTGCTAGCTGTATTTGTGTGCATGCACTCTTTCCATATTAAAAACTATGGGCTACAGAAAAATCTTTGCTTGAAGGTAAGTTGATACCTTACAGATTCCATTAAGAATTTCAATAAGTTGTCACATACTGTCTTCTAATCTAGAAAAATTCCCCAGGTTTTTTGGAGAACGTCTCAAAATTTTGATTTGGTTTGATTTCCTCATGATTACATTTAGTTTAAAAACTTTTTAAGAAATGTTACACAGGCAATGTTGTGTTCCCATCTAATACATCACCTTAATAGGCACTTGATATCAGGCTATCCTATTATTAGTGATAAGTTTGATTACCTGGTTAAGGTGGTAGCCACTAGATTTCTCCATTGTAAGAGTAGCTTCCAACTTCACAATTAATGACTGATGTGATGGTAATAGCTGGAAACTCTGTAAATATCTTGTTCCCCAACAACACTTCACTCAATGATTTTAGCATCCATTCATGATTCTTGCTTTATTCAGTTGTTTATAAAATGGTGATTTTTCTCTTACTATTATTTTTGTTGCATTTAGTAGTCGCCATTCTTCTGTAAAAAAGGGCATTTACCCTTTCCACCCCACCCCTTTAAGTGTGTTTAATTGTATAACATTCATATATGAATCAAGATAAAACTACTATCACTCTAAAAATGTTCTACACAGTAGAACTGAAAGCAATAATAGACCAAAAAAAAAAAAAAAAAAAGCCATATTTCTTGAAGGTAAAAGAGTAAACCTCCTGGGAATATTTAACAATTATAAATGCGTATGCATCTAACAACAAAGTCTCAACATATATAATGCCAAAACTCATAGAACTAAAAAGAGAAATACACAAGTCCACGATCACTATAGATAACTGATAAAATAAGTTGACAAAATGTCAGTGAAGATAAAGATCTGATAACATCACAGTAAATTTGATTTAGACCACTGAATCTAATTTGACCTAATACGCTGATCAACTATAGAAGACACATTATTTTGAAGTTCACCTAAAACATTTAACAAAAATGGGCCATACACTAGGCTGTTACTCAACAAATATCAAAAAAAATTTTTTTAAATAAAAAATGAATATCAAAGGACCAAAGTCATACAAATTGTAGTATCTATCTGATCATAATGGAATTAAATCAGTTATAAATAAAGTCAATATAACTGGGAAGTTCCTAAATAATCAGTTTTAAAAATCACTTTTAAATAAACCACTAGCCTAAGAAAATAATATATTAGAAAATAAGAGAAAGTGAAAATCAATAAGCTAAGTATCCATTTCAAGAAGTTAAAGAATATCAAAAAATCCCCAAATAAAATTGAAAAAAGGGAAATAATGAAGATAAGAACTGAAATGCATTAAGTAGAAATCAAAGAGAAAAGCAACAAATCTCAATGTTTATTCTTCAAACGACTTAAAATTTGTATAACCCTAGCAAGATAAAAAAAGTACACAAATGGCTAATATAAAGAATGAAAAAGGGTGACCCCAAATACATGCTTCAGATACTGGAAAGATAAGAGGAAATTTGAGTAATTTTATAGCAAAATATGTTAAAATGTATGTGAAATGGACAGTCTTATAAATACAAATTATCAAAGTTACAAAAGAAAAGCAATCAGAAAAATACTTATTTATATGTTAATATATATTCATATACATACAGCTGACTTTTTGGAGGATGCTCTTAAGGAATGAGGAGTGGAGAAACTAAGGCAGAACACGAAAAGCTATGACAGACAGTATTCTCAGCTGAGACTTGCTTCAACTGCATCCCACAGAGAAGTTCTGGCACAGAAATTACACCACACAGTCGCACCTTGAGTTAAGGGGGGCTGACCTTTTGTACTTTTGTCACTTAGTTATTGGCCAAAGTATGGGGTGGCAGTGTACTCCACTGGGCAAGGTGGCTTACATTGAGCTGAGAACAATCCTTTGGCAACTGCAAATAGTTACCAGTCAATCACAGCAGGTGAAGGATGGGTACACCAGCCAATAAAGGGGATCTGGATGGGGCATCTACCTACCCGCTGTGGTCCACCCCTTGCACCATTCAGATTCACTCGTTTATCATAGTAGGTTCACCGTATACAGTCAGAGCCTTTTCAGGCTTCTGGTTGGTGACAATTTCTGGAACTATTACAGAAGGAAAATTAGCAGGACAAATGACAGCCCCACTGTAATTTGGTTGGTCCAGAAGTCATAACTGTAATCATCATCCCCTTCTTCTGCTGCGCATTCTGGATTTCTCTGAAGTTTGGCTACCATTTCTGCTAATTTAAATAGCTTGACCTGTAGACTGACCCAGATCAGTGAGTCCCCAAGGGAATTTGGCAATCTCTGGAGACATTTTTGGTTGTCAAAACCAAAGAAGGTGCTATTACTTTCTAGTGGGTAGAGGCCAGGGATGCCGCTAAACACCCTACAATGCATATGACAGCCCTCCTCAGCAAAGCACTACCCAGTCTAAAATGTCAATAAAGCTGAGGTTGAGAAACCCTGCCTTAAAAGATTTGGAGAAAATTCCTCTTTTTGTGCAGTGTGCCAGTGACTTGGTTTTTGGAGAAAGGAAACTTTATAAGCATTCACCCCAGACCAGTCTCCCAAAATACCCCTTTATTTCAAGTAAAACTCCATGGGAGAGTGAATCAGGAGAATTAGTTTGAGAATGGCTTTTCTACCAACTACTTCTGTGTCCTTAGGCAAGTCTCTTCAACTCTAGGCTAAGATTTTTTCTCATTTATAAATAGAGGGGAATTATCTGATGTTTACATGGTCCTTTCGGTTCTGACCTTCAGTTCTTCGTAGTTAAATACTTCTTGGAGAAGGGAGATTAACATTGAAAAATCAGAATCATTTATTTGCATCTTAGCCTGAATTTGTTCATCAGCGCCTCTTATAAAAGACAGCTGCACAGGAGAGCAAATAATAATGTGTGTTGTGGGAGGGGAGGGTATAACCCCTATAAACGGGAAGTCAGCTGGACAAGAAAATTGCGAAGGGAGGAGAAAACAATGAACGTGAAGGCAAGAAGCTCCAGAAGTCAAACCAACAGTTAATCTAGGGCTGATCTGGTAACCACTAAAACCACAATAGCAAACATTTGCACAGAGCTTTATAAACATTAGATATTTTCACCCTTACAGCCGTCTCATGAGAGAAAAAATGCTGCCTTAATTATCCCCATGTTACAAATGAAGATCCTGAAGCCAAAGAAGATAAGTGGAGACTTCACGTACCTATTGAGTAAGAGGGAGAGTTGGGACTTAAATTCATTTCTTCTGATGCTAAATCCTTGAGACTTTAGGAGGAAAATTGGACTGAGAATCTGGAGACCTTGCTCTAAGTGTGGTCCTAGCCTTTTTTAGCTATGTAAGAGCTTGTTTCTTTATATCAAAATTATTTGATTCCAGTGCTGGGGGAGGTTTTCCCATCTTCTCTGCCCTCATTAATCACATCCCCCTGAGCTTGAAAGGAGTGATTCACTTTCAGCTTTTCTGAAAAATAAATAAATAAAGCCTTGCCAAAACACGAACATTAGTTCTGCCACATTATTCTTCAGGTCCATAGGCCATGTCTCAAAAACCTAAGAGAATAATGCTTATAAATTAACTCTGGCTGTGGAAAGTTTTGAAAAAATTTATGTTCTCGTAAAAGCCTTAGAAAGCATGGGTTTTGTGTCAGTATATTTGTGTGACCCTTACTGTGTGCTAATTATCAGTTATTTTTCGAGTTATTTTATATTGAGTTTCACTACACAGCAGCTTACAGAAAGATTCTTGGAAAACAGCCTGAATTTCTGTCCGCAAAACCCTGTAAAACTCTATTACATATTCCATTATTGTTATCAATATGGTTTCAAGTTCACACAAACTAAAGAAGAGCTTTGGGGACACAAGAATTTGGGGGGGGTCACATTTTTGTCTGTGTTCACTGGCGATAACATGTATGATAATGTCTGAGCTACTGAGTCAAACAAGCCTAGGTCTGAATCCTCTATCACATACTTCTTGGACCCACTGTATATCTTTATGGCCTCACTGCTGATCCCAGCCAGAGCTGCAAGACACTTTTCCTGGTACACTTCAACTCAGTTGACAGAGCATTTCACCTCCATGACATGCTACACATCCTTGCATACTGCCCCCTGACTTCTCCAATGCCAAAGCATGGGCCTGCAGTGGGCCCCTTTCCAGCATAACTCATTACAGCTGCGTAATGTGGGGGCACTGCCTCTGGGGTCACGCGCAATCAATCTGGGACAGGAGCTGATGGATGAATCCTCTTCCCTGTCAGCCCTTAAACTCACAATTCAGTGAGGCGTTTCTTATAACTTCAGAAGACCCAAGCAGGACTGAACTCTAGTTTTTCATGACTCAATAATGCTCAATAACACTCTCTTATATTGGCTTTTTGTCTTTCCCTATTAAACTCTGTGCAGTTACTGGTTTCTATTTCCTGAAATAACCTTCCAGATAAACTACCTGCTCATAAGTCTTAGGGTAGAGCCCATGCTAAGAAAATTGGTACTCGAAGTAGCCCTAGGAATTCCGGACCTGAATCACTCACCAGTGCTGGTGACCAATGGGGTGCTAATGACAGCAGGCGTGCTATAACATCAACATTAGAAAAATCGTCACCTATGCTGTGTCGGAAGGGTAAGTGTAGGTGAAGTCTAGGGTAATGTGGGCTATTGGACAGAAGTAGGTGGCAGTGGTAATTACGAGGTAGGGTTCTCTTGGGTGCATTGGAAACACTGAAAAAAGAAAATGATTGGTCTAATAAGGCAACTATCAACTAAGAATGAGCTATGAAAGCCATAAAGGCCTCCATATAAGGGTTTAAAGAAAGCCTCTTATCCTGCAGCCATAGGGCAGCCTGTGTTGAAGGTCAGTCTCCAGTTTTTTGTGAGATTTGTATTGTTTTGTTTTATTTTGTTTTTAAAGAGTGAGAGAACTTTGAGACTGATGTGCAGAGTCAACATGACTCCTACACCAAAGCAGTTCTGATAGAGGAGGCGTTATGACCCTGATACCCAACATAGGGATATTTGGGTCGACAAGCCTAAGAAGGTTTAACTCCTCGAATTTCCTAAATCCTCTAGGCCAGAAGAAGCAAATCCCTCCTCCCCTTAGAGAGGACAGCGGCCTCCCCTGATCCAAGGACCATGCAGAGATCTCACTCAAGGTTATGTTTGCCTTCCTCAAGATCAGGCACACCTTTCCTCATTCCCACAAATCGTTAACAAGAATCAGACCTCACCAAAACCCAAGCAAGCAAACAGCATCTCGTTCTGGAAGGTAATAGATTATTCACTAAAAGAATTGCATGTTCCCCTTGGATGAAGGGTCAGAAAGTAAGACTGGATGAAGAGAAGTTATTCACATAGATGCACTCTCCCATGACACAGAATTTAATATTCTAGCCTGAATACCTATAGTCAATTAGAATCCACTGCTGGAATGGCTCCTTAAAGTTTTGATGGTCCTGCAGTCTACAGTAGTTAAAGTCAGATATGGGAATTACTGTGGAAATTTTAATCCACTTTATGGGGGTACAATTTATGTACAATAAATGCATATATTTTAAGTATGTAGTTCTAGGAGTTTTGATAAACACAGACATCCATGTCCACCCTAATCAATACAAAAAGATTTTAATCACCACAAAAAGTTCCCTTGTGCCCTTTTCAGTAAATTATCCTTGCTCTCCATGTTGGATAACTGTAGATCTGATGTCTATCTCTACGGATCAGTTTTCCCTGTCCTAGAACGTCACATGAACAAAATCATATAGGGTGTACTCTCACATGCTTGTTTTTCACTCCATAGAATATCTTTAAGTTTCAAATACATTATCACAAGTAACAGCAACTCAAGCCTTTTATTATCTCATCTTTCAAACACACCACAATTTGTTCATAGATCCACCTGCGGATGAATATCTGGGGTGCTTCAAGTTCTAAACTGATTTGAAGAAGCTGCTAAAAACATTCCTGCCAAGTCTTTGTGTGGAATTACATTCTCATTTCTCTTGGGTAAAGTTCTTAGGAGCAGAATTACTGGGTTATATAGGAACAGATAAATGTTTTTGTAAGAAACTCTGTTTTCCCAGGTAGTTGTACATTTCACTTTCCCACCAGGAACATATGAGCGTTCCAGTTGCTCCTCAACCTCACCAACTTGGTGAGGTCTCATTAATTTTAATTTTTAAGGTCTTAATTTTAACTGTTCTAATGACTGTGACATAGTATCCTAATGTGATTTTAATTTGCATTCCTCTAATAAAAGTTGCTCTGGAAGGCTGAACATCTTTCATGTGCTTATTGGCCATTTGTATATCTTAATTTGTGAGTGTCTGATAGAATCTTTTACCCACTCTTAAAATTCCATTGTTTATCTTTCTATCACTAAAGTGTTCCTGGGTTTTGCTAGGGTAGGTCAAAGGTAGTTCTTACTCATAAGTGTAATTTTTATTCCTAAAGCACCTCTTCCAGTATCTCAACTAGATGCTGAGTTGTTACTTAGACGTTAATGAGGTCTTTCCATCCTGGCTGTGCTGAAAGTCCAGTGTCCCCGAGCATATTTGATCTTGATACTATCTCTGCTCTCTATACCCTATAGGTGCTACTAAGTAGTCTGGTAAGAGTCTAGTAGTCTTCACCTGCTGCAATGTGAAAAATTACTTTCATGCAATGGTAGCCTCTGAATACACTACCAAGTTATCTCACCCAAAGGCCATAGACTATAAGGGCTTGCAGAACAAATTTAAATGGTTTTATTAATTTATTTAAAACACATAGCAAGAAGCAAAGGAAGTGAAGTGGGACAAATTAACATTTTTAGGATAGGTTACAAGTGGAGAGAGGGACCACGCTACTTGGGTCCTGAGTTCTATAATGTTCATCTGCCTCTCTCTCTCGCTTCCAGCTATACCAGCCTTCTTTCTGATGCTGTGATTATGAGATCCAGAATTAAAGTTAGAGCAAGGTGCTTCATAGACAGAAGGTGTCCTGGGCCCGTAACTCACGCTTGCTCTATCAGGAAGATGCAGGGACAAGTATACCTGGCCATAGCAGGAAGTTGCCAATTAGAGTGTTGAACAACCAAGGGTTTTATCTGCATTTTTTCTATACAGTACACATGGGGCTATCAATCCAGCAGAGGCATAATCATAACTTGCACTTTCTGTCTCTGAGTAGTACTCATATTTGTTCCATCATCTTGGCTACTTATTCTATCTTTGGCATGTCTTATGGGTTACTGACTCATTTAAAATCTATATTTAACGTGTCTCACAGGCTCCTTGTTTACTAATTATTTATATTTAACATATCCTATGAGTTTTATCTATGTATCAAAAGCTCCCAAAGCTCCCAGCGTATCTACTATCTACGTTCATCACTTGTAGGTTTCATCATCCCATTAATTATCTTGTTCTCTATGACAGATTGAACATCCTCAAACAATACAGTATATTCACATTAGATCTGAGCATGTGCCCCTCAACTCTCAGCAAAGCACCCACCAAGTTTCTAAATCCAAGCCAGAGCCCATTGATTGAAGGAGAGATTGGGTCCCTTTGAAGAAGGACCTTGAAATGCTACTGAGACATGTAGACATGTATAGAATAAATATTCACCTAATCCTCCCCCACACAGTACATATGGTCACTTACCAGAGTAACTGCATCTTAGGGAAAGGAGCATACCCCAAACACTTTGAGAGCTAGTGGAAAGAAGGTCTGAGCTAACATTAACACAAGGGGGATAATGCCAGTTAGAGGGTTAATGGAGGACAAATGATTAGTGGGGTATAACGATAGGTACAAACTAGTCTTGCCCACATATCTGGAAGTACTTAGAATAATAGAATAGTGGGATGGCCTATTACATGCTAAGCTGGTACCATTTCAGAGTCAATACCTTGCAAGTTTTGATAACTGTTTCCTCTAAGAGGAAGTGTATAAAGTAAACCAATATCATTATGTGGTGACTCATCCCCCAGTATCAGAATAAATAGTTGTTTTGAAAACCAAAGAGGTGGAAGACTGGCACGTCCCACCACCAATTTTAATGCTCTCCTTGAGAAATTTACATTTCTCATCCCTAAAACACTACAGTCTGATGGATTAAAGGCGCTGATTTCCAGAGGGGAAACAAATCCACAAGGGGACAAAATAAGGGTTCCACAAAGCAAACGCTGTAAATACCACTGGGTATCAGGGGCCAGAAGCCAAGAGAGGCATTCTTGTAGTGCTTGGTCCTGATTATCACAGGGAGCAAAGTTTGCTCCTCCACAAAAGGAACAAGGAGGAATACATCTAAGAAATTCATTGGGACATTTTTGCAGACCTGTCCCCAGGTCTGGTGATAACAGTAAATGCAGCAGATACAGTCCAATAAAGCTCAGACCCCAGCCATGAAGATCTGGGTCATCTTACCAGGCAAGCAACCCAGACTAGTTGAAGTATGAACTGAGGATAGGGGAATCTGGAAAGAGTGGTGGATGAGGGAAAGATAAACCAGTTATGGCCAGGGGACTCGTAGCAAGTGGCTCATTCCACTAACCATTGAATATTGTCTTTTTAAAAATTAATCAACTTCATTAGGAACAACTGAACTATAACATTATTTAAGGTGAATTCTTTTGCAAATTGCAGTTAGCCACAAGCTAGAAGAAGTTGTGATTTAGGTTTTAACATAAAGAGCAAGCAGTTCCTAGCTGTGTTAGATGTGAACTAACTGTATCCTGTATCTGGCCTCACCTCTCAAACTCATCTGATTCCAACTGAAGCTTCACGAACAAATTCTATGTGGATTTGACTTGTTCCTCCACTTTTTTTTTTTTTTTTTGACTTGGGCTTTCTCCAATGTTAAAGCATGGGAATCCAGTTGGAACTTGATAGCATGAAGCTTGTGCAGTCCAGAAGAGAGAGAGAGAGATAGAGTGTATGTGTGTGTGTGTGTTGAAGGAGGGGATTAAAGGTCCCCAGGTAACAGACAGTGAAGAGTTATGGGAGCCACTGGGTAAATGTTTGCCCCCATCAATTCTCTGGTGAACAACTCTGAGAATTGCTTGGCTGGCTCTCTCCTTTTAGCAGGTCCTGGTGTGGTCCAGCTTGACCATGGTACTGATCATCTTGATATCACACCCTTAAACTGACTTTTGTTATTTGCCCCAGTTCCTCATTCTTGATCCTCATAATCATTACCCTGAAATCTGCTTTACCTAGAGGGGGAAACTTGGACTAAGACAAATATCAACCCTATAACCTCCTTATCATGTAATGGTGAGAAAATTACCTTATTTCTCTTTGTCTTACTTACACAATGGTAATGTTAACAGCCCAGAATAGCTATGAAAATTAAGTGACAAAGTATAATGACTGGCACATAATACAAAGTAAATATTGGCTGTTTTTATTACTATTATTATTGTTATAAAGCTTTTCTTGACACACAAAATTAGGGTCTTATAGCTCATTTAGGTATAAATGAGGCTAAAATAAGAACAGTCTTATTTGCAAATAAGATCAAGATATCCCCACTGTTTTTTTTTTTTTCCTTTAATATGTAAAGCCTCAAGAAATTCTAGGGTCATTAATGGAGTCCCACTGTCTACATACACTTTAATTTAAGAGATCTGCATGAAATTGAGACTTCCAACAGCTTTAACTCTTAAAAGCACATGAGTGGTATAAACCTTATGTTCTAATCTCTAGGCAGTTTGCTCAAAATGTCAATCTCTGCACAGTTTTAGCTTACAGAAGATTCATATGTATTACACCTATAAATATATATGTGTGTGACATATATATGTATATGATATGTACATATGTATGCACCTTCTACTTCTAGCTTCAACCTGAAAATTTTAAGTAAAATCACAACATTAAGAAAACCTTTAATTTTACTTCAAAGCACAGGATTTATAGAAATTGACTTTGAGTCTCCAGTGTACCACTTTCTGCAAAATCTTACATTACTTTACCTCTCTAAATGACATATTTATTTAAAAAAAATGAGTATAGAAGTAACGCTATAGGGGTGTTATTAGGCTTAAAGGAGATGTATATGAAAGTGATTTTTGAATTAAATTTTCTTTACAAATCTTAAGCCTTAATAATAATAATTGTACTTGCACATACACTTACAAATACCTCCTATTTGTATTTATGTACCAATGAACTGCCCTCTCAAGTCCTCTGGCGATTTTGAGCTCTTGCTCACAGGGTGGAAACTGCAGCCATCTTGACTACGTGCAAGGGCCACTTTCTCTTCCATTCACCAGACGTGTGGTTGCAGGAGGTTGACAGCCAGCTGTGTTGTGCCCAATGCATATCAACTGTCCTGAACCCCTTATCTCTGTGCCCAGCACAAGAGACCTACAGCGCTGACACAGTTACATGGTACTCTTCCCCATCACCTTGATATTTCTTCTCTGGGCTTGGAGGCTTGCAGGACCCACACTTATTCTGAATCAATAAGCTCTCACACATTAAGAACACTCTGGAGTGATTGATTTTTTCCAGACAGGAGATCAGAGGCAGCTTCAAGGAAGAGGCAGCATCTGAGCTAGACCGTATAGGCTTTCAGAAGATAAAAATGGGATGAGGGCATTCGGGACAGTGAAGAGAGCATGAATAAAGATACAAGGAATAATGGTCAAGAAGAGTAAGTATACGGTGCATTAGGTGTTGAGGCCAACAGAGAATAATAAGCAGCATAAAAAGGTTAAGATCAGATAATGAAGGTCAAGTATAAGGAGCACTTTCTGTGCAATATGAAGCCATTTGGAGTTTAAACTGGGTTAAGATGGCATAATTAGAGCTGAATTGTAAATAATTAGGGCCTGAATGGGGCAGTGTCATTGAGATGGGCAAGAAACAAAGCCTTTCGAGACAGTATACAGGGGAAAAATGGACTTAGAGAATGTTTTTATGAAGATTAGGAAGAGAAATAACTTTTTTTACTGACTGAGGTGCTGAGCACTGGTGGCTAGTGGAGTGGATTATTAACCAAGATGAGAGACTGGAGAGAAAACCTACTCTGGGTACAGAAAGGAGGAGGAGCAAAGTGTCGGGCTCCATTCATTGATTGACTGAGTCATTTTTTTCAGTCATATTGAGGTATAACATATTTAGTTAAGTGCATAAAAATGCATTAATCTTAAGTGAAAATTCACATTTATATAAATATGTGTAGTTATAGCCCAGATCAATACAGATCAATTTCTAGCACACCATAAGGTTTCCTCATGCCTGTTTCTAGTCAACAAACATCCCCCCTCGTGAATTTTGAATTAGGCTCACTTTATATTTTTTTTATTAAACAAATATTTACTGAGCTTACAGTAATGCCAGGAAAATATGGGGAATAGACACAGAAAGAACAGGCACAGTTGCTTTCTTGGCCCCAAATGGTTATTTTATTCATGGTCTAGTGCAGTGGTTCTTACTTTACATAAAAGTCACCTTGGACTATTGCTTAAAATGTGGACGTGGTAGAGTCCCTCCCTCAAAATCATAATTCAGCACTTTTAGGGTGCAGCCCCACAATATTCATTTTTAATGAAAATCCTGGTTCACTCTGAAGCCGATGATCTTAGGGTCAGACTTCAGAAATGCAGACCTACTGAGCAGAACAGTAAGGTCTTGTACTCTGTGCTAAGGAATCTGGACATAAGCCTGAGAGTTTCAGGAAAGCACTGGAGAACTAACAAAAGAATAACAATGTCATGGCTTTGTATTTGGAGATGATTCTGGTAGCAGGGTGGAGAAAGGATGGATTGGAGGGAGGAAGACTGCTGCCAGGTCAGTAGCATGAAGGTTACTGCCATGGTTCAGATGAGGCAAGAAAAAGTCTTTCTTCTGCAAAGAAGACACATTCAAAAGGTGTTTAAAAGGAACACTCAGAAGCATTTGTGAGCAGTTAGACCTGGGTATGTCATGGGGGATTGACAAGGACAATAGGAAAGATGACTACTTGTCAATAATGTAGATAAAAAGATTTGCCCAGATCTTGAAGGTGTCCTGACCGCATGATTGCTACCCTCATTGGAGGGCTGAATAAGTAACACTAGTCCATTTGTCCTGAGTCACAGAGGGCAGATTTTCAGTGACTGGTATTTATCCTAATACACAGGGCAGCATCAAAACAAGAGACTGTTGGGTATCCACTTAATGAGGCCTTATCAGACTCTCAAAGGTCTGGTCTTGATGGCTTTCAGAAATTCAGTTCCAAGTATGTTCCTTCTGCTGGGGAATTAATTTCTGTTTTTTTTTTTTCACCTAAATGCAAAACATTTCAAGTTGGGGTGGAGAAGGGAGATAAAACCAAAAAAAAAAAAAACAAACAAACTCTTGTGTTTGACATTGGGAAGGAAGCCTGGGAGGGAACTGGGGTAAAGACTAATTGCCAAGCATCCTTTCCAACTCTTGTCACAACGTCTTTAGTCATATCAGCTGAGAGGTGATATAGATAGGATGTGACAAACAGAAGCAGTGTCTCAGCCCCTGCTGTCCAATCCATCTACGTCTTGGATAGCCATGGAGGGTAAGAACCAACCTGCAGATAAGAACTCCAGGCCTTAAATGTCCATCAACAGATAAATGGATAAAGAAGATGTGGTACACATATACAATGGAATATTACTCAGCTATAAAAATGAATGAAATTGGGACATTTGTAGAGACATGGTTGGACATAGAGACTGTCATACAGAGTGAAGCAAGTCAGAAAAAGAAAAACAGATACTGTATATTAACGCATACAAGCGGAATCTAGAAAAATGGTACAGATCAACCAGTTTGCAAGACAGAAATAGAGACACAGATGTAGAGAACAAATATACGGACACCAAGGAGGGGAAGCGGGAGGGTTTGGGGTGGGATGAATTGGGAGATTGGGATTGCCATATATATATTACTAATAAGAAAAAAAAAATCAAATTGTACACTTAAAAAAAACAACCTCCAGGTGTTTTCAACCCCAAGTTCTCTTTAGAGGGAGTTAGCCCTTTGGCAATGATACCAAATGAGTGTTCAGCGGCAACACAACAGCTCATTACAGATCATTATAAACTTCGAGTCACCTACTTGGAGTCTGACAATAGTCCTAGAAGTATCAATAAGAAAGTCAAGATGTTTACCTTCCTTTTCAGATGACAACACTGGGGTTTAGGAAGATAAAATGTTCTCCCCAAAGCCTTGCATACATTCCTGCTGGAATGGAACCAAAGCACTACATATCAAAAGAACTGGGTTATATCTGCAAACCTGAGCAGTCTCCCAAAGACCAAGGGCAATCTGTTAGCCTGTGCTTGATCTACTTCTCCCTTCTGAAATAGCAGCATCTCTCCACTGAGGATGTACAATGCCACAAGGACCCTTGGCCTGGAGCGTATTAGAGTAAGAACACAACATAGCCAAGGGATATACACCATAATCCTCTTCTGCTCCTCATGTACAAGTTATACACATCTCTCAGGCTGCATGAACAGACATGGAAGTTGAACAGTGGAAACTACCTTTTTGTGTGTGTTTCATGTTTTGGGGGAGAGTCTAATAAAAGCAAACAAACAAACAAAAAAAAAATAGGAGAATCCTAGGGAATAACATACTATTTTTTCCTGGTGAGTAACGTACTTTTTCTTTTTATCTGAATTCTAGCTTGCTCTCAGCACTCGAATGGAATTGGAAAAAGAGATGACAATACTGATTCTTGAAAAATGTTTCCTGTTGCAGATATATAGCTGCCATAGCTGTCACCATTTGGCTTTGCCATCTGTCGTTTGTCATAGAAATCCAACACTCTTTTATGTAAACCTCACTTAACTGAAATTCACTTAAAACAATTCTAAATATGAAGAATTATTTAATTTAGCAACAACTCAGCCTATGGGCCAGGAAAATTCAAAATTAAAACATTGGAGAACTGATATTATCATGCCTGCCATCTTGATGCCGCTTAGTTCCCTTACTATATGAGTTTGGGTAGACTCCAGAAATGAGCAAATGTTTAAGAGAAAAGAAATCATCACTGAAACAGTATGCTGATATTCTAACATCACACAATTAAACATACCATTAGGTATAAACTTTCCTATGACAAACCACACCAGTCATGACCATGAACCTGGTGAGAAAGGAGCAGACTCAGAGGTTTTGCCTCCTCTAACAGGACAGGCACAGCTGGACCAGATACAGCTGCAGGCTCTGGGGGGTCATCTTGCCTGGCAATCAGAACTGAGAAATGGAAGAGGCAGCAAGGATACCCAAACAGGCAGACAGTGCTGTTGGAAGAGGTAAAGAGATCCAGAGGAGACACAGCAGCCAGGATGAGCAGCTTTTACAGGAAGCCCTCTGACAGAAAAGTAGAGCACAATGACAGGGAATCCAGGAATAGACCACATTCCTCAACCAGAAGGGCTTTCTCTGACCCTTGTTTTTTCTCTCTTTTTTTCTTTTTGCACATTTAAAAATAGTTTTCTTTTTCTATTTCTTTCCCATTCCCATTATTTGCCTAATACTTGCATGTAATCAGTTCTCAAGTCAACAGACTACTTGTAGCTTTAGACAATCACTTCTGGTACAATGCTTTCTTTTCATAAAGAAAGGATGCCCTATTTGACTTCCTGTTCTGGGCATGCCCTAGCTTTCTGAGAAATCATGAGTGCAGACAGAATACATCAGCAATAGGACTGCCCGGTCGGGGCTGAGTACAAACTGATTCACCCAGGAAAGCGGGAAAGTAAGCTTATGGTCTGCAGTTTCCTCTGCGACGCAAGGCTGACTGTGTAATAGAACCAGGGAGGCAGCCGTTTCTCAGGGACGTGGGCATGTGTCTCTGTGACTGTCCACCCGGAGCAGGCATCCAGAGAGCGGAACAATAGATTTGCAGTCTTAAGGAAGACCTCAAATTTGGATTTAGGTATTTCGACAAAACTCCCCCTTCCAAAAAGAAAACAAACCATATTTATCAACTTTCCTGTCCAGAATCCCTTCGGGCTGTCTTATCCTGGGACCATGTTAAGCAGGTACCCCCGGTTCCTTTTCTTATCTAGGCATTATAACATGGAAGGTGATTTGGCATCCAAGACTGCTTTTTTTGGTGCCTGTACAGGCTTTCTGTTGAAAACCCTAATGCAGTTTGTCTTTCTTTCAAATGTGTTTAGTCCATAAAATGCCTCTGTAATCAAAACTATATTAGAGCTGGACCAATTTTTCCTGTTACACTTTACTGATGCCAGCCAGTGTTAAATTTTTTTCATGGTCTTTGTATGTTGATTTTGCTTTTTAAAAATATTTTTACTTGGTTTATACATACTTACTCCTAAAGCACTATTAGCATTATTTTTATATTTTGTTATATTCCCCAATAAAAATATACCCTTTAAAGCTATAAGACTAAGATTGCTGAAGCATTATTTGGGAAAATAAGCAGACTATAATAGGATGTTAAACTTGGATGCAAGGTAAATGCAAAACTACAGCTAATCCTAACAGAACAGAGGTACTGGCAAAATTTTTGCATAGTGAAGTTTTATAAATTGAAGCTGATCCCTGGTTTTCCCTTAATAATGCTAAGCTACCACTGTTTCTAGTTTTGTGGTGATATATTTCAATAATCAACTATTAACCCAAGCTAACCTTTCCTTATTCTTTACTTCCTTGATATAAAACACTATTTACCTCTATTTCCCTCTGATTTTGCAAATAAACATTGAGAATCCATCTCAGAGTCCTCCAAACATACTTCTTCCAATTCAAGCATTCTAAGGCAAAATCAGCCTGGGCCTTAGCAACCAGAACTCTGCTTCCTCCTTAAAATATTATTTCTTTGCAAATATTCTAGGAGTTTCCCACCTTCCTACCCTCCTGTCATTGCACTCCTTCCCATAACTCATTTTTCTATATCCTCAATCTGAAGTGATTTCTTGTCCACACACTCAAACATACTCTGCACCCTCCTGCAACTTCTGTTCACCCTCATGCATTCTGCCCCCTCATCCCTATCTAATTTTCTCTTCATCCCTTTCCAGTGTGGCATTACCCACTCTGTTTGGAACTAGGTCTTTGGCAATTATAGAAGGTATGTTATTAACTCTGCCAGCTGCTTCATCACCTGCACTCACTGCAAGCCAATTTAAAAAATCTTTGTTCTTGGATACTCTGCTTATTCTAATTAGAGAGCTTATCATAGGGCTGCAGCAAAATTCAGCTTTGACAATGATCTTTCCTCCTTACTTCTATAATATAAAGGAAGGAGCAAATTGTGTCGCAGGCAGCAACCTCCAGCTCTCGTGTTATTAATTTTTCTTAGTATATGTTAATGTGTGGTATCCACTTACTATACCGAGCCCTTTCTTCTGAACCTTACTAAATAATATGTATGAAATTGCTTGAGAGCGCTAGACATTGAAGGTGTGATGACACACAGTCTTGAGTGTTTTTAAAAGGGAAAATCTGAGAAACAAGTTTTTCTAGCTGCATTTTATCTACCTTTTCTCTCTTTTATTTAAGAGACTTCCCTTTCTCTCCTATTTTTCCAATTCTCACGTAATTGGACAGCAAACTGAAGGAGGTAAGAAGTCATTGTTGAAGAGGAGTTAATTTACAATGCGACACAGGAAGAAACCAGAGAGGGGCGCTACTGAGCATCAGAAGTGGTATCTTTCAGGCATTACCGAATCCAGAAGTTGGTTTACTGGTTTCTTCCTAAAGCCAAAAAGATTTCTAAGTATCCATTTAACTAAGCCTATGTATTAGCATGCTAACTACACTTCATATACGAAGTCTTTCCATGTATATATACAATCATTTATTCACCCATTCATCTAATCATGCAACAAATACTTCTTGGGAACACCATGTGAGGAATTGTGCTAAATGCTAAAGACTCACAGAAGGGTAAGGTTTCTGTAAGAAGCCTCAAGTTAACAGAGGAACCAAGTAAGCAGAGACAATAAAATATGTCATGCGCCCTATGAATACCATCAGTGGAGCTGGGAGTAGGTGCCTTTTCAAAAGTTTTAAAAGACGCACGATTGTGAAATATGAGAAAGCTTTCAGTTGTATTCATTTTTACTGGGGAGACTGCCATAAGAGTATTTTAACATTGCACAGATCTGTATACTAACTAACTTAAAAAAAAAAAGAGGTATAAGTAATTCTTGGAAGTACTGTCACAGTGAATTATTGCATGACATTGTATGCCAGGAATACATGTCAGGCATGGTTACTAAAATAGCCACTGTGAGGCAATCACTGTAATTATTTTTCCATTGCCAGACGTATTTGTAACAGTCAAAGAAAAATCAAGTTGGCCTAAGCAGGTTGCAAAACTGAAAGAAACAAGAGAAAATATTCTCACTTAATTAAGCATTGATAAAGGAGAAAGGAAGTTGAACAAATTAGTGATGTAGTCACAAAGATGAGGTTTTTTTTAATTTTTCTTTACCCCTGGTGGAAGGTCATGAGTTTTGAAAAAAAGTAAGCAAACTGATGAAAGAGACACAGGATCACCCTTTTTTTCATCTGAGAAAGAAAAGAACAAATCTGGAGAAAATGTTATTTCAAGCCTTCCCTGAGACTAAAAGGATCTTTCCTTTTTAGGAGAGGGATTGCCTATCTAGTGAAGCTGAACAAAAACTTGAAGAAGCCACGCCATCAATAATTCTTAGTTAACTTTGACAGCAAGAAAAAGTACAGTAGGGGCTTGAAAGGTAGGTGGCTTGCCAAGAAGCTAAGGGTCATCTAAGATGTTAGAATTTCTGGTGCCTGAAAACACCATATAAAGACAGAGAATATCATGGGAACAGACAAAGACCTCAGCTTAACTTAAGAAATATGTGACAGTATAGAAATTATTAGCATATATTTTTATTTATACCATTATTTATATTTCCATCAGTCTTGTTCAATATTGAATCTAGCCTTAAACATATTTACAATTCAATTACACTGTAATTAATTAAATGGAGTCCATCAGATTTTGCTCTAGGGAAGCAAACTCAGGGCTGCATCTCCTGGGTGTATCTGTCCCCTCCAGATTTCAGGATGCCAAATTGCCTTATGACCTCAGTTTACTGATGGGGCCAAGAAACATCATTGATTTTTAGTTTGTCCAGGTTTTTTCTTATAGGACAGGAGTGGTGACTTTCAAGCTCTTTACACATCAAGCCTAAAAACCAAAGTCTTTCAAAAGGTTTTTTACCAAGCAAATGGTATGATTCTACTTGGCTTTTTAAAACATTACTCTAGTTTGCAGAATAGATTAGAAGAGAGCCATCATGGAAGCAAATAGACAGGGTAGGGGGCCACTACACTCAGTGACTTAAGTAAGAAACACTGACGGTTTCTAACGAGGGCATAGTCTGATACTGTTGAAGAGAGGTGAAGGACAAGATCAGGAGATGTGAGGACATCAAAGAACTGAGATGCCTTGGATGAATGGGTCTAATACTATGACCTTGAAGTTATTCAGGATGAGAGAGGGATTTGGTTTAAAGAGTAGGGCACGTGAAACAAGGAAAGAAATGTTTCAATAAATGAAGTAGGGAAATGAGGACTTATTGGATGACAGGATGAAAAAAGGAAGAGCATAAAATATTCAAAAGGCATGAGACTGCCTGTAACATAATTACATCTTTACGCTTACTTTTTAACATTGAGCTGAATGTATAATTGTCTTACAGAAATTGGGGAGAGAAGATGACACCTATTCTATTGATACATCCTTACCTTTAAGCACATGGGATGAGAGAAAATGAGCACTTTCTTCTGGATTTTGAAGAAAATGTAGCATCTGTAGAACTCCAGGTTTTAGGTAAGGCCCCTCAGTGGATGGAAAGAATAGAAATAAGAAGACCTTAGTGGAGTTTATTAATCCCAAAACAGATTCTAAAATGCAAAAGATCTTTGAGAAAAGTAAGGAGTGAAATATTTGGTCAGATATAAGAAACAGAGAATACCAAAAAACATCAGTGCAAGAGAGACTTGAATCTTTTCATGTTCAAGGAAAAGCAAGAATGCAAGGATATGAACCAGGTGACTGTAGTCCAAAACTCCTAAAGTCTGTGGAGTCCCTGACCTCACTAAATCCCACTGAGTTTTAGCAGAGCCTGGGTGGCTCTAGGGGAGTCTCAGGGCAGGAAGGTAGAAGCCACCCTGGGCAACAGTCATTAGTGTGCATGTTACAATTAGATGGCAAGAGAGACCACTACAACGGGGAGAGCAAGAGCCTAGAAAACACCTAGTGGATACTCACAAAACACGTGCACAGTAGAAGCAGGTGGAGGTGGCAGAGAACGTGTGTCATCAGATAGGAACCACTGACCCTGAAACAGGCTGTTCATTTCATGGCAGCCACCAAAAATGAGAAAATATAATCATTTGCTCTCCTTTTCTTGCTTCTTTTGGCTTGTCGTGTCCTGCCCCCAATCCTGAAGTATTTATGAGCTCTTTACAAACTTCACTTAAGCTGGTCTCCTGACTATCTAACACCTCACCAGGAACACAGCTCTTTGGGTCTCTCCTTTTGTTCATTCTTTCTCCAGTCCTGGAAAACCCTCTTTTATATATAACCAAAGGAGAGTTCTCAATGACAGAATTTTAGATCTTGCTAGTGAAAAAAGATTTTTGCCTTATTTTAACTTTGTTTGCCCAGGCAAGAGCAAAGCATTGTCTGCAGAGAGGTTTCTGATGGTAGCATAGCAGTAATTATAATTTAATACATCTATCAGAACAGAAGCTTTTCTTAGGAAAAAATAGGTTTTTTAAAATTATTTTTTGCAAGTTTTCTAGGGGGTATCAGGGCTCCTATTTAAGAACAGGCTTATGAGTGAATTATAGCTAAATTAAGAGTTCTTGGAGGATCCAGGATAGAAAATTATTTCCTGATAAGGTCTAAGTTCTGATTCTATTTATATAATGTTTTGCCAAAGATAAATCGTCTTCCTAACAAGATGCTTCCATTAGTTAAGCAATATTTAAAGGAGTAATTCATATATTTTCAATCATTTCACGTGAAAACTCACATGGTTTCCAGGAAGGAAACATGTAAGAATATTTCCCTTAGACAACTCATTCTGCTAGAACCCTTCTAAACACCAGTGAAATAGGGATGTAAACAGAATTTTAAAAAATTGTTATAAACTAGAGTCCCTTTTTAAAAAATTTATTTATTTATTGGCTGTGCTGGGTCTTCGTTGCTGCACGCGGGCTTTCTCTAGTTGTGGTGAGCGGGGGCTACTCTTCGTTGCGGTGCACAGTCTTCTCATTTTGCTGGCTTCTCTTGTGGAGCACGGGCTCTAGGTTCTCGGGCTTCAATAGTTGCAGCACGCAGGCTCAGTAGTTGTGGCTCGTGGGCTCTAGAGCACAGCCTTAGTAGTTGTGGTGCACAGGCTTAGTTGCTCCACAGTGTGGGGGATCTTCCCAGACCAGGGAGTGAACTTGTGTCCCCTGCATTGGCAGGCGTATTCTTAACCACTGCACCACCAGGGAAGTCCCAACTAGAGTCCCTTTAAACATATACTTTGAAAGTTAATTGACATTGATTTCATGTTATATTTATTTTTAAGCTCAATAATATCACTCCCTTAGAATGATACAGTTCATCAGAAAGATGTATCAAAAGTAACTCCCCATGAACTGGGATAACTGCACAACTTTTTGTCAGTAACTTCTAGTGGACTTACATGGTGGAATTTACTATGCATAATTCTGGCTGAAAGGATTACAATATAATATTTTTATCCCATTCCTTGTATATATCAAATTTAGGTTTATATATGAAAACTTCAAAGAGTTGGTTTCCAAAGAGCATAATGACCCAATCTGAAAAGTTCAAAAACTAAAAATAAAAGAATTTATTACTAATAATAGAAAGTGTAGTACAAGCCATGGTATTGCATGGGCTGAAAGTTTCATTCATTTTTTTTTCCCGTAAGATGGCTCTAGTAGCACTTAGTTGTCTTTAACTTCATTCGAAACAATTTTGTTAGATTGTGTGTTACAGCTGTTGTATCAGCGTGCATTTAAAAAAAGACATCAAAATTGGTGAATTTTTGTGTAGCCATTTTAATATTGAAATTTGAAGGAAAAAAGCAACATTTTCGGCATATTATGTTTTATTATTTCAAGAAAGGTAAAAATGCAAATGAAACACAAAAAGGTTTGTGCAGTGTATGGAGAAGGTGCTGTGACTGATGGAAGGCATCAAAGGTGGTTTGTGAAGTTTCGTGCTGGAGATTTCTCTCTGGATGGTGCTCCATGGTCAGGTAGACTAGTTGACGTTGATAGAGATCAAATCAAAACAGTAATGGAGAACAATCAACGTTACACCATGAGGGAGACAGCTGACATACTCAAAATATCCAAACCAAGTGTTAAAAATCATTTGCACCAGCTTGGTTATGTGAATCGCTTTGATGTTGGGGTTCCACATAAGTTAAGCAAAAAAAAACCTTCTTGACCATATTTCTGCATGCAAGTCTCTACTGAAACGTAATGAAAATGTTCCATTTTTAAAACTAATTGTGATGGGTGATGAAAAGTGGATACTGTACAACAATGTGGAATGGAAGAGATTATGGGGCAAGCGGAATGAACCACCACCAATCACACCAAAAGCTGGTCTTCATTCAAAGAAGGTGACGTTGCGTATATGGTGGGATAGGAAGGGAGTCCTCTATTATGAGCTCCTTCTGGAAAACTAAACAATTAATTCCAACAAGTACTGCTCCCAGTTAGACCAAGTGAAAGCAGCACTCCATGAAAAGCGTTCAGAATTAGTCAACAGAAAACACATAATCTTCCATCAGGATAATGCAAGACGGCATGTTTCTTTGATGACCAAGCAAAAACTGTTACAGCTTGGCTGGGAAGTTCTGATTCATCCACCTTATTCACCAGACATTGCACCTTCGGATTTCCATTTATTTTGGTCTTTATGAAATTCTCTTAATGGAAAAAAATTCAATTCCCTGGAAGACTGTAAAATGCACTTGGAACAGTTCTTTGCTCGAAGAGATAAAAAGTTTTGGGAAGAGGGAATTATGAAGTTGTCTGAAAAATGGCACAAGGTGGTGGAACAGAAGGGTGAATATGTTGTTCAATAAAATTCTTGGTGAAAATGAAAAATGTGTCTTTTGTTTTTACCTAAAAACTGAAGGCACTTTTTGGCCCACCCAATATTAGTTTTCTATTACTGCTGTAATAAATAAAACAAACTTAGCAACTTAAAATGATAAATTTATTTTCTCAGTTCTGTGGTCAGAAATCTGGATTGGCTCAGCTAGTTTCTCTGACGTAGGTTTCACAAAGCCCAAATCAAGTTGTTGACTGGCTAGTTTCTTATCAGAAGGCTCTGGGAAGCCTCCGGGAGGCTCATTTGGTTATTGGTAGAATCCAGTCCCTGGCAGCTCTAAGACTGATACCGCACCTCTTTCTCTGCTGGCTGTCAGCTGAGGGCTGCTCTTAGCTCCTAGAGGCCTCTCTCCAGTCCTTGTACATGGGTCCCTACTCAGCAGAGCTAGCAACAGCATGTCAAATCCTTCTCCTGTTTGGAACATCTCTAACTTCTCCTTCTACCAAATTTCATTTTTGCTTCCAGCCAGATAAAGTTCTTGGTTGTTAAGGGCTCATGTGATTACATTGGGCCCACCTGAATAATACAGGATAATCTCCCTATTTTAAGGTTTCTTAACATTAATTACATTTGCAAATTCCCTTCTGCCAGGTAGTGTAAAATATTCACAGATTCCAGGGACCAGGGCATGGATATCTTTGTGCGGCGGTGGCGGAGGGGGGTGCTTATTCTGCTTCCCAAACCCACCAAAAGTGAGAGAAAGTTGCAAAATCACAAAACAGAAGATCTATGAAATGGTTGCCATACAGGACACTTGATTAAAAAAGTATATTCTGAAGGAGAAGCAAAAGATATTGTGACATGTCCCAACTAGAATATTATGTGGTTAAAAAAAAAAAATCCTGTCTTTAAGGTGTATCTAATGATTTTGGAGATGTATACAATATAGTGTAAGCAAAACCAACACAAAACTATTTTTACTGTATAATGATCCCTATTTTACATACATGGATATACAGACATATATGCATAGATATTTATGTCTATTTATATGCACGCATCTATATATGTACAGGCATAAATATATCCATATGTGCATGCTTTATGTGGTACATATGGTATCTTTATATACCAAAGTATACCAAAATATTAGCATGGCAATCTCTGAGTAATGATATATTTTCTTCTTCATATGTTCGTGAAATCATATTTTCCAAAACATTATAATTAGAAAATAAAATGCCGTGTTTAAAAAAAGAATGACATCATGATTTCTCACATAAAATGGAATATTCTAGCAAGTGAATCCAATGAGTGTCATAGTCTAAACAGATCTCCGTTTATCACGAATTAACCATAAAAGGAGATTTGGTACCCTGAGACAAGAGTGGGAGCAGGGAGGATGATTCCTACCTTATTGACAGATCAATCACAGAAAATAATTGAAGGTTCACAGAAACTTCTCTGCTAGATAAAACCTTTTCTGAGTTCCCCTTCCTCTAACCTGCAGCATGAAAAATTCGTAGTTTTTACTTGTTTTTTTCCTGTGAATATCTTGATTTCACATGTAAAGACCTCTGAGAGAGATTGTAGATCAGGATCTGTACAGCTGTTTCAAGTCCTCATGCAGGCTTCCAAGGCTCTTACCCCACGAGATCCCCTGAAGAAACATCACTATCCTTCTCTCTTGATGAGCGAGAAATCAAACAAAGGAAGCAATGATCCTTCTCTCACCCTGGATGTCGAATACCTCTATTCTAGGAGTCACAGGAAAGAGGTACAGCCCTTTGACAATAAAGAACAGATACCTGTGCCCCTCACGCGTTCCCAATGTCAAAAGCATCTCAAATTGATTTCTACTACCATCTTTTTCTTAACACAGTAAATCACTGCCAAGACAGTTGAGCTCATTTCTAAGTTCTGTTCTTTGCCTTCATATTTTGTTAATATCAACGAGGCTGCTTTCCGTGGGGAACTCTGACATACGTCATTACGTAGGGTTATTACTCTCACTGCTCTGTTTCTCTCAATATCACCAAGAAGGCAGTCACTTCCCTTTGGTCTCAACGGTACTCTTCTTTACAGAAGGCAAAAGCTAGCATTCCTGCAAACCCATAATTGCAGAAAAGGTTTCCCAGAGGTTGAGTGCTTTTAGACATGATAGGCCACATGCCACTATTCAAAAATAGCACAGTAAAGGAACAGAGGATTCCATTGTTCCCCATCTTCCCCTAGGAAACCTGACCCACAAGGATTGTGGTGATAAAACTTTCACTTTGTACGTTCTCTTTTGCTCATTCAGCCTTCAAGAGAGGTAAGCACTACACGGAAGTCACTCTCTTATTAGAATGTATTGCGACAAATTGGAAATGGTGTCTTGGTCACATGCTACAGGTTGAAGGCTGCCTGTCAGTCAGTGGTGTGGGAGTCTACAGCAACAGGCTGCGGCGGCACACCTGGCTTTGAAAACAGGAGCCAAGGCAAGACTGGAAATGTCTATGAACAGAAAAGAGAAAATCCCAAGATAAAAGAGTGAATCTGATGATATACATGTCACATTTGGGTTCTGCATTGCGGTGCATTTGATGCTCAGGAATGCACACCAAAAAGCCCTACTTCAAAAGAGGCTATGACACAGCTGAGTTATTTCCATACTAATCCACCTGCATGACAGGTCCTTAGCACCTTGCCCTGGCTCTGTGGTCAGCCCCTGTCTGATATCCCCTGACGGTTGGCATGGTGTGCCATTCCCTGCCCAGATTTGCATCTTGCACTCTTATTCTGATATCCAACTAGGTCCCAATCTTGACTCTAGTCTTGTTCCCTCAAAAGTAGGATTTGGCATCCTCCCTACATTGCCTTTGGCATTTCCTTATGAACTCTGCCTTATCTTTGGCCTTGCTCCCATTGAGATACAGGCAGCCACAGGTACTCTCCTTTGAGGGTCAAGGCAATATCAAGGGAACACACTGCTGGAAAACGTAGCCAGGACTGACTGGCTAATTTTCTGATTTCTCTATTTCACATTTCATCTGTTTCTGGTTGTACCTGAATTGCTCTACAACAAGCCCTGAATTGCTTTCCACCACCTGATTTTATGAACTGATGGTTCTCATACTTTCATGTATATAAGAATGACTTGGAAAAATTATTTTAAAAATTGCTTCCAGGACCCATCACCCAGATAGTCTGACTTAATAAGTCTGGGATGATACCACAGAACTGTACTTTAGTGACGTGTTGGCGTATTGAGAAGCACTGCTATAAACCGTATGAGAAAGGAAGAATGTTAGGGGTCCTCTAGAAACTTGGAGGAAAATGAAAACCCTCTCTGGGATGTAAAATATGAAACCATCACCTAGTGTATCAGAGCGTTGATAGCCAAAATTCTCAGTCTTCTGACTGTGCTTCTGTGTTCCTTGTGTCCACCCTTTCAGGGAAAGAACAAGCTGACTACAGACCAGGAGTCTTTGTTTCCCTGACAGTCGTATTTCTGATTGGCGTTCTCCCTTACCGTCCATCTCTGTGAGCCAAACTATGTGAGCCCGCACGTGGAGATAGACTTGTTTGTGGTGGGCTGGTCAGTTGATTTTAGGCCTTCAGACTGCAGAGAACAACGGAGCCTAGACCACAGCAAATAGATCAAGATGATGGATGCCACCCTCTGGGGACTCTAATGCAACAGACTGCCCCAGGGAGTTATTCACTGTATTGCTACACTGGGGTCACTAATTCTTGATCTTCCACAATGGCTTGAAAATTTGAATTAGTGGTTATTTTGTCATCTGTGCGCTTTTGAGAGCAGAGGCCATCTCATCCATCTTTTTGTCTTCAGAACGTAGCATAGTGTTCAATAAATGTTGGGTAAATGATTGGATAAAGGAAGGAAATCACCGAGAAGATGATAGATAGATGATAGATAGATAGATAGATAGATAGATAGATAGATAGATAGATAGATAATACATGGACAGATAGATGGATAGATAGATGGATAGATAGATAGGTAGATAGATAGACAGACTATATATATGTGTGTATACACACACACACATTTATGAGAGAGAAAAAGAGAGAGAGAAGATACTAGTGCCTTAGGAAGAAATGACCTCATTCTCTATTCTATTCCATCTGATTTACCCCAGACTAAATACTGCTTTCCATTACTCTTCAATTGCATTTAGTCATATAAATATACCCCCCCACCACAACAGTCTGCAAAAATTTGGTTTTACCATGAAGATACGCTTCTACATATTTGTATTTATTATTTTCCACATCTCTTTTACTTCTTCTTTAGAAACCCATTGGTGAGTTAGTGTTAATGCACTTGGAACAGAACTGCTTTTTGAAGACTAATATATCTTCTGTTTGAAAGAACTGCTTCTGGTGTCTAAGAATAATTAACGACACACTTTAATTTATGAACGTCTGTGCTCAAAGGTCTTCCATCCGTGAGAGGGAGAGGGAGAGAAAGAGAGGCTGAGAGCCTAGTGCAGACCTTTCCTGTCCCTGTGCTCAGCTCTGGGGGACAGTCTGGGGGCGGCACTGAAGAGGCCAGAGGAATCACTGCTGAGCTCGGTGTCACCTGTGTGTGTTATCAATTGGCAACTTCCATATTTTAGGTCTTAGACAACCCTCTCTCCCTGCCAGTGGCTATGATTTAAGAATAACAATGTGACATGAACACTGAGATGAGAGGATACGTGAATAAAGAAAAAGAATGGTGGTGAATAATTAAAAGGAGCCAGGAGAGGAGGAGGAGAAAAAAAGTGACTCATGGGAGAGCAAAATGTATTCCTCTTTTCTTTGTCTTTTCCATGCACTGCACCTCTCAACCAGGAAAGCAGATGCCTTGACTCTCAAAGGAAAATAAAGGTGGCAATTAAATACTGACAAGAAAAATAATAAAAATAAAAAGGAGGAAAAGAACAGTGAGGAAAGACTGCCTTCTCCCTCAAGTCTATACAGTGATCCTGGCAGTCTTCTCCCCATGATTCATCGTGAGAAAAATCAAAGGGTTCAATCTTTAGGACAAGGGCAGTGGGTCTTTGAATCACCCAACAAATGGGTCTAGTTTTTTTCTGCAAGGTCTACACTTGTCCTGTCTTCCACTCCCCACCCTTCCCTGTGAGTCACCTGCTGGTGTTCAGTGAACTCCCCTGGCCCACTGCAGTCGTTCCATTAGGCCAGTCCCGCTAACAAGATTGGCCCCAGCCTGGTGACAACACCCTTCACTCCACTGCCAGCTGCCTCAGCCTAGGCTCCCATGGTCTCTGGCTGTCTTCAGATACTATATACTCCAACCCTCAATCAACCCCCACTAGGTACCATCTCCACTCCTGAGTGCTGCCAGGGGAAAATGCCAAACCAAAAAGACCTGCCTGGGCTTTGAAGGACATTTTCTTTCCTTATTTCAAGTTCCACTTTCCAGTAAGACTTTTGTTCTAAGTAGCCTCCAATAATGCTTCAGGCAGCTCTTCTCAACAACCCGCTCCGCCCTGCACCCCAGAACCTCAAAGGATGCCCTGGCCCTCTCCATGCCCTGGACCTCAAAAGATAATAATCTTTCCTCCTACCTATATGGGAAAATCAAGACCGTGGCATAAGCATTCAAAAAGTTGCCCTTATTTCCCATCTGCCCAATGTCATATTCTTTGCCTCCAAAACAGAGGATGAATGCCCCCTCTTCCTCTGTAAATTCAACCCTCCACCCACCTAGCGTAGCACACTCCTGCCTAGCCCCGCCTCCCTCTCTAGCTGGCCAGCCACCACTTCTACCCAGTCACTCCCTCCCACAAGCTTCCGGGTAACGTTAATTTCATTCCTTCCTACCACGAGCAGGCCTCTGAGTGGCCAGAATGGCCTCTTTCTCTAACTTCATCCTTAGACTGGAGTAGTCTGCCTGATGTCTTCACTAGGGTATTGAGTTCATCGCTGAATCCCACTCCCATCCCCCAACTCCTGCCACCTTTTCCCAGAACTAATAGTGATTATTACTTCTCTTACACTTGGCACTGTTAAAATGCTATCTACCCCTCAGGCCTGAGGCAGCTTTTTCCTGCTTGTTTCCTCCCCACCTTCTCTCCCTTAGCTGCTCCTACTACCACCTTTCCACAGTCCCTCAACACTCCGTGCCTCAGTGCTCTGCCTGACTTTTCCACTGACTGGACTGTAAGCACCAGGAGGGTGGGGACCACATCAGAGATAAAGTACACTGTTTTCTGCAGAAGAGATTGCAATATTTAAAAGCAAATTGTGCTCAACTTTTCTTTCCTGAACTTTCCTCCTTGGCCATTCTGGTTTCCATCTTTAACAGATCTATACTAGCTCTGCCTCCTATACTAGCTCTTTTTCTCCCTCCTTCTTGACATGATCATCCAAAAACTCAATGTCCATCCTCTTGTTCTTTTTAAAATTTCACTTCTCCCAGAGAACATACGCTTTCTCTAATATTTCTTCTGAGATGTCTTGCTAGCCTACCGAATGTAACAGGCCTACAACTAAAGTCAACATTCCTTCTTCCTCAGGCAAAATCCTGTCGATACAGATCTCCTTTCAACTTCCCTATACATCAGGGTCTCCACTCTTTTTATATGACTTACGTTCAAACCTAGCAGTTACTTTGACTAAGTCCTCTCCTTCAACACAACACTCCCCTGCTGATCACTTGTAGATTATGAAATGTATTTCCTTTCTCTGAATTGCCATGAATCCATGTCTTTCCGTTTTCACTCTCAAAAGATACCCTATCCATGCCCTGGACCTCAAAAGATGACAAACTTTTCCTTCTACCTGTACAGGAAAATCAAGACCATGCCATAGGCATTCAAAAAGTTGCCCTTATTTCCCCACCTGCCAATTTCACATCTTTTCTTTCCAAAACAGAGAATGAAATGCCCTCTCCTCCTGGTCCAGGCCCTCCCCTTTCTGCGGCTAGATTATAGCAACAGTGTCCCCTACGCTAGCCTTGCCCTCCCGGTTCCCGTTTCTCACTGCAATAGCCATCTTTAATCACCATTTCTCATAAACTCTGACCCAGATCTAAAACACTCAGGGGTTCTCTGTTTCCTTCTGCCAGATTAGGTGCAGGCTTGGAAATAAGCAACGTTGTTTCATTGCTGCCCAATTTCTGACTACTTCCAACATCACCTTCTGGTCAGCCTGGTTTCCTCCTGAGTCGGACGCATGCAAAACACAACCTTATCTCAGGGCCTTTGTAGTCACAAAGCCTTGGATTCAAATCCTGACTTTTCCCTCTACTAGCTGTTACCTCGAGCCTCAGATTGCTCATTTGTAAAATGCAGACAACCACATCATAACCAAATGGTTTGCTCCTCATGTTCCTTCTCTAACACTGTAGTATCCAGCACAGACCTGAGCACAGGGCAGGTGCTCAGTAACCTTAGGCAGCTGTCAATCATGCTTATTAGCTCACTAGTGAGAAATGACCTCAACAATAAAAAGACGTAGGATCAAATATAGTAGTGGGAGAAACATAGCTAGAGGGGTGAGACAAAATCTTTATGGAGATTTAAAAAAATAAAAGACTTGAAAAGTAAAATGCTCTCTACTAGTCCTGGTGTGAAGGTCCCAAGGAACAAAGACTTACACTAAAGTAGCACAAAATGAGTCAAAGCAAAGTTTTCAGTGTTTCGTGAGAAACTCAGAGGGAAGTCAAGGAGGCCATGCTGCCATCTATTTTCTACCTTTCAATTCTATTTTTCGTGTCCCTTTGTGGGGAGTAGGACCGCTTTCTGCATCTGTCTCTTTAGCTTCAAATGAGGCAAGGACGACGCTATGACAAAGGAGGGTGCTACCTCTCAGCTTTCTGTTTTCCACAGCTTTTAAGCCTATAATTCTGTTCTCAATCACTGCATAATTATCTTCATTATATTAGATCATCATATTATCCTCACTTCATAAATGAGGAAACTGAGGTTCAGAAAGATTAAGTGACTCACCTCCTTAAGAAGTCCTCTTAAGATATTAATGTGATTAAATGCCTGTTCCTACAATAGGCCAATTGTAAGAAGCTCGTGCATCAAGTTTCTATGACAGATATGTATAACAGAAAATCACTATCAGTAAAAGCATCCAGATTTGACAGTCCTAGCTATCACCTATTTTGTCCCCTGGAAACAAAGTTCTTTCCGTTGGTGTGTTTGAAATGAAAAAGTCAGGACCATTTTTTGCAGGTCATATCTTCCATATTTTATATCTATCTATCTATCTATCTATCTATCTATCTATCTATCTATCTAATCTGCATCTAAAATATTTAACTGCGCTGCCTCAGCTGCGATGAATGGAGGGATCTTGAACAGAGATCTCCAGGATGAGGAGCTGACAAGAAATTTAGAAAGACCCGGGTCAGAGAACTAAACTTCTCAGGTTTGGCCTAGAGAGATGAACCAGTTATTTGATGTCCAAGATTCTAGAAGGTCTAAAGTTGATTACTAACAATAGCCTCTGATCTTTGTGGTAAGACATTGCAAGAGGTTAAGAATATGCAGAAAATGATAATATTTGTCCTCAAATTTACAGACAAGCCTGAGTGCCAGGGGCATCAATCACTTTAAAGCAGGACCACAGGGAGAAAAATGGAGGGGCCAGATCCTAGAGAAATGGGCCTGGGAAGAATTAGGGAGCTTATCAAGGCGCCAGGGAGAGAGCTTATGCTCAGAAAATTTTCAACAAGAGAATAGAAACCGCAATGTGAATTAAGAAACTGAGGCACATTAGTAATGTGATTTTTAAGCAAGAACTATGTCCCAGGCACTGTTTTAGGCATTTTGTATGAAAATACAAATGAATCCTTCCATTCAGTCATTCTGTAAAAACAGTATCATAATCCTCATTTACAAGAGGGAGCACATTTTTAAAAGCCTGATCTCAGAGTGAATTTTAGTAAAATAAGAGTGAATTTTAGTAAAAAATTACCTGCTTCAGATTATTCTCATAAGGATTGCATGAGTCCATATAGAGAAGAATTTCAAAGAATGCCTGGCTCATATTCAGCCGTGAATGAATGCTAACTCCCACTTGCTAAAAATAAGTACATATTAATAACAAAAGAACTTGAATTACAAAATTCTTAAGTAACTTAAGACTTGTTCAAGGTTACGCAACTGTTAATTGGTTTGAGTCAAGCTATGAACTCATCTCTATCCGGTTCCAAACGCTGAGCTTGTCAGCTCTGGACTATAGAGGCCCACGTAGTGTCAGATTGGTGGGTGGGACAGCGAGGCAGTGGCTGCAGCTTGGTAAACATGGAGTCTAGAAATCATTCAGGCGCATAGGAAATAGGACTTTGAGCAACAAGATATCTGGGCTCTACTCATATTTCCAAATGGTGTTCCTAACAACGAGGAGATGTGGTCAGGCTAGGCTCTGGGTCTGTGTACCGCACACCTGCTGGGTGAACTACTGCAGCATGTGAAGCTAAGGGCACACACACCACTGAAAACTTTCTGAAGGCTATATGGGGAAAAGGAAGGTGGTGATTCCACACTTCCTCTTGTAGGTAGTCACGAGTGGGAGGTTTGGAATATGTTATCAGATACTTTCATGTATTCAAAAGTAAATTCTTTAAATCAGACTTTATAAATGATTACCAGCTGCAGATGTCAAGATATCCCTGGTCTATGGTCCAGGCTTCAGTCTTGCATTAAGTAGTAGGCACAGTAGTGGCCACTGGTATGGCTGGCCACTAACCCATACTGAGCTTATAGTGCATAGTCTTATATGACTTAAGTTCTGTCTATAAAATTTCCCGTCCAACTTTGCAAATGCTTAGTTTGACTTTTGTCTATGGTCAGGTTTAATACAACATTGTGCCTGAGCTGCCAAAGACTTTTCCACCGTTAATTGTGAAAGTAAAGGTGCTATACGGAAAGAGGGAGCTCTACACTTTATCTTGAAAAGAGCCAGAGATGTTTAAAATATCCCCAAATGTAAGAGGGTAGCTCTGCATATTTTACCTACCCATTCTACATGGTGGTAAACACAACATAAGGAATTCAATAAAGAAAGAAAACAGGTTCAAACAATTCTGTGAGTATTCTGATACTCATCATTTTTTTTTCACTGCAAGTGATCCTTGCCCAAATTCTTTTGAGATGCAGGTTTAAAAAGTGACAATCAAATAAAAAAAAGAAAAAACACCTTCCACACCGCCCATGGAACTTAACAGACTATGAATAACTTAAATAAATATTAAAAACTTGCAAAACTGTACTCTTGTACCAAAGTAGATAAAAGTTGAGTTGTTTCAGACAAAGAGTTTTTCTTTTTTTGTTTTTTTTATCTTGACAGACCACTATTATATCAGGTGAGCACTGCAGCAAGTAATGATATTTAAAATTAAGGAAACTTTTCCATTTCACTGATGCCAATTTTAACATTTACAATGGGTCTTTTTGGTATTCTAATTATTTTTCTAATTCTATTCATGCCTTTTGTATAGGATTATATTGGTTCCTCTTCTAGTGATCACTAAAACTGCATTTGGAGTTGTAGCACTTCATTAATCTTGGTTACTTACAATTAATCAAAACACTTCTTTTTCTCACATTTAGGTCTCAGAAATGTTTATCTATATGTAAATCATGAATACCCAATTAAATTTATGTTATCATTTTTTCTGGAAAATCTGGAAACCGAATGTGTTTCCTCATCTGAAAGATCATATAACTTACCGGTTAAAATCTTTGACTGTGGACTCAGACTATTTGGATTCAAAGCCAGTTCTTCCTCTTTATAGCTGAATATGATAGGGATAGTTACTTAACTTCTTTGTCCCTTTCTATTTTAACCTATAAAATCATAATAATAATGCCTAACTCATAGAGTATTTATAAGTATTTAATAAAAATGTGTAAAACAGTTATAACAGGACCAGGCACATAATAAATATTCAGGAATAATTAGGAAATTGTGCTGTGCACTGACCTTTAGAATCAGACAAGCCAGAGTTTTAATTCTTAGTCTTGGTTTCACTAACTGCATGGTATTATCCAAGTTATTTAACTCTCTTGGCTTCACTTTTCTTAGATTTAGATTTAGATAGATGTAGATATGGATATAGGTATAGATATTAGATAATAACACCACCTCTCAAGTTTGCTAGGAGGATTAAACCAAAAAAAAAAAAAAATGCTTAGCAGAGTTAGCACTTAGTATATATTCTGTATTCAATTTAAATGGGAAAACATCTTTTTGTTAATTCTACATAAATCTAAAAATTATATGAAATGCTGTCTGAAGAATCATTTATAATATTTGATGTAGATATTTTCCTTGTAATGTAGACAAAAAGCCTGTAACATATTTAGGATCCATTCATCCATCCATTCTTTAAAAAATACTAGAATGGCTAATATACACCAGCCATTGTGCTAACAACTGGAGATAAGTATTAAAAGGCAGAGACCCCAGCTTCCAGGGAGCTCTCTGACCAGGAAGTGAGGCAAGGCAACTAAGTCACAGGCAATGAGGCACTCGCCTAAGTGCTGTGATGCAGGCATTTCTGAAGGGTAACAAAAGAGTAGAGGAGGAGCAAGAAAAGCTTGTTACACATGTGGAATCTCAGCAGATTTTGGAAAGAGTAGGTGTTAGCCACACAACAAATAGAGAAAGAGCATTCTGGTTAGAGGGAACAAGTTTTAGAAAAGAACTTAGGAATCACGTGGTCAAGCCTGCAGGTGTGGTGCAAGGAGGAGAGATTATGTCGAAGGTCATGTGGAAGCACACAGGAAACAGGGATCCAGGGGAAAAGTTCATCCAAGGGACTTGTATGAGTTGCTTCAAGAAGGATTCTCAGGTAGAAGAGGGAAGTGGCCAGAAGGGGAAAAAAAAATGGAGACAGAAAGCCTGGTTGGGAGCTTATTACAGACATCAAAGTGGCAAATGATTGAGCTCAAATTAAGGGTATTTATTTATATTTAAAATTATATTTATATTCACATGAATATATTTACTATAATAAAATTGGAGATATATCTAAGTAAGTTATTTCACATGCTGTTATAAGATTTTTTTCAACCATTGTCAAATATTCTCCAAAACAATTTTTAAAACTCATTTCATGCTATCAGAATCTTAGGAGTACTAGACTGACTACTTTGACATATACAGAGTGGTTATGGAACCGAATGCCCAACTCGGAAGGATCCAGACGTGGTCCTTGACCTCAAGGCATTTACAGTCTAAAAGAGAAAACAGACGAGGAAATACTGCATTACATTTCTGTGTTCTGAGTGCTCTGAGGTGGCCGAAGGAGCAGCTGTGGAAGCACGTAAGAGGATGGTCTCCCATTGGCATGGGGTCCAGAGAAGACTCCATGCAGGAATGACTTTCACACTCAACCAAAGATGAGTAGGATCTAGCCTGAGGAGGCCAAGCAAAGAAAAGTGTTGCAGGCAAACTCAGATGTGAAGGTAAAGGACAGGGGACTTGGCCCCTTCTAGGAAAAGGAAAGAGTTCAGTGTATCTGGAGCTTAGCATATGAGGAGGGGGATGTACAAAAGTCAAGGCTGGAAAAGGACGAAGGAACCACGCCACTAAAGGCCCAGACATCACACTAAAGAATTTGGACATGGACAGATTTTGAATTGAAATAATGCCATCCTGGCTACCTTGTAGAGAAAGGAAATAGGAAATCTCTGGGTATGCCAGGTATCTAAGCAGAAAACTAAGTTCCCAGACTAGACTATGATCCCAGAGAGGTAAACATGTTACATTTTCTGAAGGATTCCCAAGAGCCAGCATAGGGGCTGCCAGCTGCAGGCACTCAAGTCAGATTTGCACATGACTGAATGCAGGACAAGAAATTAAATGTCTAGTGGGAAGTTCATTTTCCATAATTTAACTAATTTTCTATACCTGGGTAGTTCTTTCTAATTTCTCTCCTGTTTGAAATAATGCCGAAATAAATATCCCTGTTTAAATCTTGAACTACATTTATCTTTATTTTACTTCAAATCTTAGCAGTAAAAATATTCATACTCTTTGCAGTAATTCTAAGATTCACAAAATCTGCGCTAAAGAAAGGATATTCCAAACATGCTCTAACAAGCAAATACTTGAACGTGTGTTTCCTCGCATCTTTAGCACACTTGGATTATCCATAAACTTGATAATAATTTGCAATTATTACATGCAATACTGGGGAGGAGCTTGTGTCTTATCTACTTATACTTCTTCTGTTAAATCCCTGAAATCATGTCCTTTGCCCAGTTTTAAAAAAAATATGTTTGTTGATTTTCCTTTTCCTTTTAATTTGAAATGACTTTATTCAGGATGTGAATTTACTTGTGAGTTAATTTTGGCTTAGATAAAGTCTTAGATGTTAATTTTCTATTTTAATGTCATCTTCTTCTACAAAGATGGGTAGTGCTGTATTTGGTAGAGTGAAATCAATATATCTTTTCCTCAGGGCAGTATAATATTGATATTATGGAATTATAAGCACTTTTTATAAATTAATAACATCATCTCTGTCTTATATGTTGAAATTCACGTCCTATTTGACATTTGCCTTTACTTTTATTCACAGAAATTTCTGCCATGCATTTATTTTTTTGCTTTAAAACTATATTTTTCCTGCTTTTCATAGCATCTTTAGTTTTCTGACTTCACGAGATTAACATGCCATGTATTATATTTCATTTTTAACATTTAAGCTATGGTTTTCCTATAAGTCAACTATGGCTAAAGCTTTTATGTTAACTTGCTGGGTTTTTTAAAAAAATTATAATTATATTCCCAAAATATATGTAGTACACTGCTTAAGAGCTACAGTGAGCATTCAAGGCCAAGTCTAAGAATTCAAATTCTGGTCTCTCAACAGCTCTATGGCAAACAGCTAGTTCCTCTGCCCTTCTATACCTTCAGTTTCTCATCTGAAAAATAACAGAGTAATACCTACCTCATAGAATATACAAATATTTATGAAGGACCTGTCATGCTGAGGCAATGATCTAGATGTCTGGAATACAGTGACAAAGAAACTAGACAACATCCCTGCCATTGTGGAGCTTACATTCTCTTGGGGAATGGACAGCAAACCAATGAGCACATGAATACATCATATAATGTCAGGGGAAGATCAGTGCTCAGAATAAAAATCAATCATGACAAGGATATATATGGGGCCACTGAGCTGCAAGTTTAGATAAACTGTTTTGAATTTATAATGTAGCACATAACTAAAGTAGTTTCTTCCAGGGCCTGGCATATAATAAATGCTTAACAAACACTAAGCAATTATTAATTACAATTTAACTTTCCTCTTAAACTCACAAGTAATTCATACGAGAATTTTGTCAGTGTGTTTGCTTTAATTCCAAATAACAAGATTATACCCACAGTTTATTTTATTTTTTTATTTGTTTGCTTCTTTTGAGCAGAAAATATGGCCTACTTACTTTATGCATTTTGAAATTTTTGCTTATTTACAGTGGCATAACACAGAAATTATTTTAAAAATAGATTGGAGGCTATGAAGTTTATATTTTCTGTCTAGAGATGATAAAATTAGATATCTACTTTTTATCTATCAAATTACCCACATTACATTATTAAGATCCTTTATTTTTCTTTTTTGGTCTATAAAGAACTTACACAGATATGCAATTGCCAACTTCTCTTTAACAGGTTTTGATTTATACATTTTGATATAATGATACTTAGGAGATAAATCTTTATGACATTTATATTTGCTTAGTGCAGACATTCAATAATAGTGATTATTAGGTCCACACATATACCAATTAACTATGACTGCAAAAAAATATAGATATCATTTACTGCAGAGTGACAACCAATTAGTTTTTTGAGTTGCTCTATTACGTAGCTCCCTAGCATCTGTCTGTACCACCTGGACATGCTGATGGTGGACTCAGCTCAAAAGCTGCTCAAAAAGGTAAATTTTATTGAGTAAAAATGTCAATAGAATGTAGTACCCTCATAGCCCCTATCCCCAACAATTAATTTTATGTCCAGTTATCTACAGTCCAATTTATTAGCAACTCCTGCCTGATACAACCAATAAAATATGGCTTAAATCATATTTGTACACACGACTCATATTTCTACTCTTTCCATCCCTTTTAAAAAAAATCAATATTTGGGCATCCCCTAGTTGAATTCTAGATAAATGCAATCTAAATCCAAATCAGTAAGAATAATGTTGACCAAGACAAACATAAGACAGTGATCTGAGTCAAACCACAAGAAATCTACCTCCAGGTGGACGATAATCCACTAGTCAACATGTTTCAGGTAATACAGTTGTTCACTGAATTTCTAAATTTACCCCCCCTGATCACAGAAGTCATTAAGAGCTAAAAATCATATAATATGATTACCTTACAAGTTTTATCCAACTCTATCTGGATGCAAATTTCATCATATTCAGCATGCTAGTCAGTGAGAATACTTCTTCCAGTACATGTGCTGTGGCATTTCTATTGTTTCCATAGAATGAATAACCTAGAGTCCTTCTTGCAGAAAAAAAAAAGAAAAAAAAAGAAGCATATTTGTCTGAGTCTGATGAGCAGCAAGGACTTTCAAATGAAGAAATGGTAACCCCTAACTTCTGAAGAGGTGCTCACATGGGAAGATAGGGGGACTCATTCTGAAGTCAGATGGAGTCAAGGAATCTGAGTATGGTCTTATCACAGAAGTTGAATTTGTCAAAAAAAGATGACTTCTCCATGATTTTGTATAACAGCAGTGAATCAGGTACTGGGAACATGTTCCAATATGATCTATAGTAAAAGATGCAAAAAAACTAAGAAAGTAAAGTTCAATTTTAAAAACTAATTCTGGAAGTACTGAACTAGCACCCTAGCCCCCTTTCTGGTGGCCTAAGAAGAACTATAACGTGCTGGTGACAGGCTTCCTTCTATCTCGGTATGACAACAGACCATGTTAATGGAGAAAGGAGGACCCAAAGCCTCAGAAGACCTTTAATACCCAACAAGAAGAGCCACTGGGTGTCCTGGGACATACAGTTGCCAGAGCCAATACAGAATACTCAGTAAAATTTGAATTTCAGATAATAAGTAATTATTAGTATAAGTATGTTCTGTACAATTCATTGTTCATCTGAAATTCAAATTTAATTGAGCATCCTGTATTTTTTTATTTACTAAATCTGGAAATCCTACTTAGTCAGTTTTCAGAGAAAAGGAGGCCTCCAATAGCAGAGTCCTTATTATTCTTCCAAATAAAAAATTATTTTCATTACCTTGCATATTTCTAACATATATCCTAACTGTAATCATGCAGTTCGATTTATTCTGGAAAAGCAAGCACCCCCCCCACCCCCCTAATTAATATAAAATGCTTCTGAAAGTCCCTTTTATTGGGTTGGCCAAAACGTTCGTTCGGGTTTTTCTGTAAGATGTTACGAAATTTTTGGCCAACCTAATATTATGTTGAATTACTTATTCTCTCATCAATATCTTAATATAAGCACTACTACCAGAACTTAAATCCATTGAGTTCTCACTGATACCAAATTCAAGCTCTTTTAAAATGTATGGTATATAAAGGAAGAAAATGCTGGCTTAAATGACCAAATACGTAAGGGAAGATAAGAAGAAGGAAAAAAATCTGGTAATTAAAAAAAGAAGAGAACAGTAAGCGTTTAAATCTGATCATTATAGTGTTTAGTTTCTCTTGTGAGCAAATTAAAATTGAGTAAACTCCCTATATTTGCATATTTAGCTCAATGGAAAGATTTGCATGGCTTCTTCCTAATTCTTACAGAGACTCATTCCTTTGTGTATTCCTCAAGCTAAGATGAATGTACCCGTTTATCTTGTCACTTGGACAATTTCAAAAGAAAAGGCTTTTAACTGATGTCAGTAAGAAAACTACTGCTATTTGTAAAAAGAATTTGAGTGAGGCAGTTTGAAAGTTAGAGATATGTTTGTCCTGCCCACACTTGTTCCAAAAGGAAAATAGTACCTTCCATTTTAAAAAAAGAAACGGTTAAACACGCTGAAAGATTCATAATGCAGGTTGCTATGATGAGCTGATGCGTACTCAAGTAAGTGTTTGTATATGTGCACACGTGTGTATGTGTGTGCTGTAGGTCAAGGCATCAGACTCTGAGGTAGCTGGAAACACACACACACACAATCTCACTAAATATTTCCAAGGCAGAAGTGATATGTTCCTTTTTAAACCCCCATGCAGAGCCTCTTTAAGTACTAAGTATAAGGAGGGAATAAAATGGCTGGATAGGGTCTCTTAAACTCCAGCCAGACAATTAATTTCTAGCCCTCACACCACAGATTTGATCTCAGAATGCTGGTCCTATGTTGTGCTCCTGGCAAGACAAGCCCACCTGTGGTTTCAAAAAGCATCTGATGAGGGTAAGGCCAGCTGGTTTGCCAGCTACTGCTCCCCCTGGGAAATGGAGGGAGATTTCCTGGCTCCCCTGAACTACTACCACTTAGGGTTATTAGTATACATAGGAAAGAGTCTCCAAAACCCCAGGCTTGTCTCTTGGCAGGGCTGTCCACAATGCGGCAGTCCAGGTTTGGTGCTTTTGAGAGAGCACAGGGAATGTCAACACAGTTGGAGATTCAATTGACTCTGGCCTATGAAGTTAGATGTCCCCAGCAGGCTGAAGGTCATATTCACAGGGGCAGAGACATGCTGTGAATTCAGAGCTTTGGAGCAGAAGGCAGCTGTGCTGTGAATCCTGTTCATTGATTTTTTTTTTAGGTTAATTCACCCATAGTTCTATGGTCCCAATCCTAGGATCACAATGCTGAAATGATTATAGAGACCTCCAGCTGCCTGATCACTTTAGTTTTCAGAACTGCTGTTTCCTTCACTGCAAAATAAAGAGGAAGGGGTTGATTAGGTGATGTCTAATGAACTTCCACCACTTTCTTAGCGAGGCAATGCATTTGGTAACAGAAATCCAACTACAGGGGCTAAACCATAGACAGAGGTTTATTTTTCTTCACATAATGATCAATATGAAAGTTAGGTAGTAGAGGCTGGTATAGAGGCTCCCCAATGCCAAGAGGGAGCAGTATTCCAGTATTTTCGCTCAGTGAATGGCCTTTGATTTCATGCTTTTAACCTCCAGGGATTGCATCTAGGCAGGAAGAAGGGCAAGATATAGGTTCCGGCTGAGTGTTACCCCCTTGTTAAGAGTTTACCTAAAAGCTCCACCCAAAACTGATATCTAACTAGCCATGACTGTAATAGATCCATCCCCAACTGCAAGAGAGGTTGGAAAATATGGATTTCTAATTGGGCACATTGCAACCCACGTAAACACTGCGTTCTCTTAAGTGAGAAGGGAAAATAGGTCCAAGAAGAATAGGCTATAATCGCTGAGATTATGTATGTCTTGAAATTTTACCATGTTTATGCAATGTAGCTTTCAAATCATGGAAAACTAAAAAAAAAATTAAAAAATTTCTGTGAATAAATGATCCCTGCAGCTTCGACATCAGCTACCCTGATTAGGAAGCATGGTTCTAGAACACTGAACTCCCAACCCTCCTAAAAGCTGTTCCAGGATGTAAGTCGCTGACACAGTTTGTAACTTTCTAGACCCAATGTTTCTTACTCTTTCTTCTTTCCTTTCTGTGATTATTCTCTCATCCTCTTTCCTTCCTTATCTCCCTTAGAGTTATGCCTGCCAGACAAAACGTTTGGGGAGAATAAAAAAAAAAATAACTTCCTCTTTCAGATCACCTAATTGGCCCTGTCTTCTGTTTAAGACATCCTTCTTTTAATCTGTATTCACCTTTCCAAGACTGGACAGCTTACATTCTTAAAAGTTGTATAATTTATACTTTCATTGTTTAACAGTGAAGCCTCTCCTCTATTCCATTATTTCAGGGAGATTCCCTTCCTGTGTTCTTCACTGGTGTGGCAGATTACATCGTTATTCGCAACTCTCCATGCCCTTCCTGTATTAGAGGCACTTACACGTGTCCTTAGCCTTGCAACTCTGTGGTCCCACCCTCCGGATTATGCAGAGCATATCTCCCTCCCAACTGACAGTGACTTTAACCACGTTTGGGTTTTGCCAACGGGATGCATATGAAAGTGACAGCGTTCCATTTCTAAGGTGAGTACTGAAGAGGCTTCGTGTTTCCACTGCCCTCTTGGACACCAGCCACTCACCATGGAAATATTTCGTCGATAGCCATTCGCCCAAAGAAGTTGAAGAAACAAGTAGAAGTGACCAGACGTCAACCTAAAGTCTAAAACAAAATCCAGCTGACGTCATCCTGAAACAGCGTTGCTCCCGCTGACCCAGAAGATTTTAAGTAATTATAAAGTTTGCCTTAGTAAACTATTGATATTTTAGAATTTTCTATTACACAGCAATATTATGGAAATAACTAATTCAGTTGGCCCATGGCTGGAATTATTGGTAATAAATACTGAGAGGTGGCCAAGTGGTAAATAGCATTTAAACTCTGTGGTAATTCCAAAAGGAGTCTCAAGATCGCTCTGACATCTAGATTGTATTCTAGAAGGAACCACAAAGGACAAAGCGGGGAAAGGAGAGGTCTTCAAAACCTCAATCAGCCACAGAAAGAGAACCACAGACCAGATTTTGTGCAGTCCACGTATGTGACTGAAGGAGCTTCCAGATCCACGCATCTGGTTCCTATCACATAAGACCCTACCCAGTAGCCTAAATTTAAGCGTACAAATGTGGTGACACTTCCCAGAAACTGTGTGAAGACCTTAAAAGAAAGGGCCTATGAAGCTCTGAGGCATTATAATAGTGAAAAATTCACCACACTATTTAGCTTCCAGAAAAGGGCAGTTGCGGAGTCAGGAGGAAATTAGAGCTGCTCTCTTCTTTATAATTGACAAGTACACCTGGTCAAACACAAGCATCTTCTCTATTACCCAGGTCCTGGATATACTCATGGGCACACAACAAAAACTCTACCTCAGCCCCCGGATCCTTGCCGCTTACAGCAGAAGCCCCCAGGGAAACAGATAAACCACCAGTTCCAGTGGCAAGCCCCAAACAGTAGGTTACTGGCAGGATCCTGGAGAGTGTAGGGGGAGAGGATTTTCCTCAGGAAGCCCACATTAGCTGCCTGCGTACCATAAGGGGGTCCTGAGAGACCCCTACACTTCCTTGTCATCCACTCTCCTTACCTGAAGTAGAATAAGCTAGACAGCATCTGCATCTGGTCACCGTCAGAGGGGCAGTGGCTACAGCTGGCTTCTCTCCCACAGGACTTTGCAGTTATACGGTGCGCACTCTGGCACCTAGTCGGCTGGCAGAATTCGTCTTAAAATTCTATTTTCTGTGCTCTGAACACTTGCTCTTATTTATACTCATCCAGTGACCAGAGGAAACTATAGCCAGGAAGTATGTGTGGTTCAGTAAACCCTCTACAAGCATTAGCTCCCCTCAAATGAAATGTGGCTTGTGTGGATAACAGATTGACTACTGTGAAGTGAAGGTAGCTAGAGAGCCTATGGAGAAACTACCCTGTCCTTTTTTTGTTTGTTTTTAACATGCAAGGAAAAACAAACAAACAAACGTGGAAGAATTTTTCTTTTCCTACTAAAGAGGAGTCAAGTTTCTTTTGTCCCTAATATCTGAACTATTCTTAACCATAGGGGATAGGGAAGCAGTAGCCAGCCTTGTGTTTCTAGACAAAAGGAAAGTTGCTAAGTAAATCTGAGTCACTCAGATGATAAACAGGCTTTCTTGTACTGACAGTCTAGGGCCAGAGTTCACAAACCCAAAGCCTTTGTGGAGGAGGCAGACCATGGAAATGACCCATGCTGACCCTGTGGGATAAATTCTAGCTGACCTCTGGCTTCCTGGGAGACAGCAGGAGGTGGTATAGACTCAGCAAGCTAGAGAGTTCATGTCCTGCCTAAAGGGGGGTGACACCAGTCATCTGCAGCTGGCTGTGGCTGTTTGCAGACATAGACCTTGTTTCTGGAACAAAGGCAGCAGCAGCAGCAACAGCCATGCTCATAGAAGCGCAGGGCTCTCCTCCTCCCCTGCTTGGGACTAAAAAAAGCCTCCTAGGATTCTTCTACGATAGAAGCAATGCACCAGAGCATCTCTCAAAACGAGTGATGTTGGATGTCCCTAAAAGTTTGAGGCATCTGAGGACCTAAATAGAAACAAATTATCACATCCAATAAATTATAATGGCTTGCATTAGAATATTGGGGAAAACTATTATGAGTGAATTTTCAACAATGGGAATTTTTGTTCTAGGATGTATAAATCGTATAAGTTTTGAGTTGAGTCTATCAAGGAGAATTATGAAAATAGGAAATTGGGAAATGGGTATAGAAAGAGGAGATAAAATAGGTGACAGGAAAAAAATAAACTTTTTTGGCAGGAATACCATGGGAAAAGTAAGGGGAGATGGAGAAAGCAAATCTCTGTGTCAGAGCTGTACTCTGATGGTGTGTAAGGAGGGAGACAGCTGAGGAGTGTGTAAGAAAGATGGATGAGTAGAAGCTTACTGAGAGGAACAACACAGGAGTCAGGGGCCCCAATCACAAAATCAGGTGGCTCTTGAATAGTTGGTTGGAGAACCAAATGAAGGGGAAAAGTCTTGCTAAATATATTAAAGAGAAACATATGAATTAAATATGTGAATTAAATCTGGGGGACGTAATCCAGAAATACATGTATGATACAAGGGATCACAAATGGAAATTAAGAGCACCTACACATTATTCATAGAGATTTTTTTAATGTCATTAATTTGAATTTTATTTAGCAAACTATCTTTATTGATTTTTTCTTTTGTATCAGTATCTGCAGCACAATACAGAAACCAAACTATATTGGTTTTATTAGAAGATAATTTATTTAAAGAATATTGGGTAGCTCACAAAATCATCAAGAATGCCACAGAGCCAAGTTCAGAAAAAGAACAGGGAATAAGGTAAGGTAAAAAGCAGCCAAGATCCCACCATAGCAACAGTACTCCTGGATACCACTGCCCAGGAACACTCATTGCTGGGATATGGGCTCATGACTTCACAGAAGTCTCCATTCATAACCTCTGGGCATATCTTAATCTCTCTTTCAGTTCCTCAAGATTCAAAGGTTTGGAAGCTGCATCCAATTGGCCAAGTGTAGGGTGCATCTTAGGGTGATCTGCATCTTGGGTGCCCCTCTACCTGTGGATTTGATCATAGGAGGCAGAATTCTCATAGGATTCCCCCCATTATAGGAAGGCTATTCCAAAATGAGCACACACAAAAATGACAAATATCTTTTACATTTATTAAAGTGTACTTAGATTATATTGTTTCTACTGAGTTTTTTTTTCAAGAAGAGTTTTCTTATAAAAGCTTATTTTATCAGTCATAAATTCTTGTATTATGATGATTTTCTATTAGCTAAGTCACATGGCAAGGGAAAGATTATCACATAATTGTGTGAACACAGGTGAAACTGTAACAATGTAGTAAAGCTGCTGTGTACCCACTGAGGCTCCTTCTGTCCAGGTAGTCAATATCAGTGGTAATGAGTCTCAATTATGGAGTACCTGGTGACAATATAAAGTAGAGGAGGGAAGGAGAAGTTGAAAGAGAGATAAACACAGAGATGGAGAGAAAGAGATATGTAAAAGGCCTTATCTCTATCCAAAGGAACAAACAGAATGAAATGACTTAAGAACACTCAAAATGCTTATTATGCCTGAAACTGAGTACATAAATTCCAAGTTATGTAGACTGTACATTGATCAGAGTCACTACTGGCAGTTCAGTGAGGAATAAGTCTGGAGGGGTGAATTTTGATCCAGCTCAGAACAAAGAAAACCAATTCAGCAATTCATTCTTATCAAGTTAGTAATTTACTCATTCACTACTTCAACATATATATATATATATGTATATATATGTATATATATATATATATATACAAGCACTTACTACAAATAGAGAATCAAACAATTGAGAAAACAGCATTGGTGAGCAGAACCAAGTTAAATAAAAAGATAATTTAGGGACAAAAATGTATTGTAAAATAATATTTTAAACTGGTCTTATACGTCAGAGAAATTCAAGAAGAAACAGTGAATGGACAAACTAATTCTAAAGTTCTTAGGGAAATTTAAGGAATAATGAAAACAATCTTGAAAAAAAAGGGAAAATTTGGACAACTTCCCAATTTAAAAACTTACTACAAAGCTATAGTGATCAAGAGAGAAGAGTACTAGCCCAGGACAGACATACAGATCAATGTAACCAATGTAATAAAATTGAAAGCCCAGAAAGAAACCCCTATTTTCATGGTTAATCCATTTGCAATAAGGATACCAAGACAATTGAATGGAGAAAGAATAGTCCTTGCAATAAAGAGAAGCTAGAAAAACTAGATGTTCACAAGCAAATAATGAATCTGAGCCTATACCTGATACCATATACCAAAACTAACCCAAATTTCTTTTTTTTTTTTTTAGGTTAGATTGTTTATTTGGGATTTTTCTTGTGTCTTGAGGTAGGATTATATTGCTATAAACTTCCCTCTTAGAACAGCCTTTGCTGCATCCCATAGGTTTTGGATTATTGTGTTTTCATTGTCACTTGTCTTTAGGTATATTTTGATTTCTTCAGTGATCTCTTGGTTATTTAGTAGTATATTGTTTTAGTCTCCATGTGTTTGTGTTTTTTTCAGGTTTTCCCTGTGATTGATTTCTAATCTCATAGCGCTGTGGTCAGAAAAAGATGCTTGATAAAATTTCAATTTTCTTAAATTTACTAAGGCTTGATTTATGATCCAAAATGTGATCTATCCTGGAGAATGTTCCATGTGCACTTGAGAAGAATGTGTAATCTGCTGTTTTTGGATGTAATGTCCTATAGATATCTATTATATCAAACTGATTTATTGTGTGTCATTTGAAGCTTGTATTTCCTTATTCATTTTCTGTCTGGATGATCTGTCCATTGGTGTAAGTGGGGTGTTAAAGTTCTCCACTATGATTGTGTTACTGTCGATTTCCTCTTTCATAGTTGTTAGCATTTGCCTTATGTATGGAGGTGCTCCTATATTGGGTGCATATATATTTATAATTGTTATCTCTTCTTCTTGGATGGATCCCTTGATCTTTAAGTAAAGTCCTTTCTTGTCTCTTGTAACATTTTTTATTTTAAAGTCTATTTTATCTGATATGACTATCACTACTCCAGCTTTCTTTTGATTTCCATTTGCATGGAATATCTTTTTCCATCCCCTCACTTTCAGTCTGTATGTGTCCCTACGTCTGAAGCAAGTCTCTTGGAGACAGCATGTATATGGGTCTTGTTTTTGTATCCATTCAGCCAGTCTGTGTCTTTTGGTTGGTGCATTTAGTCCATTTACATTCAAGGTAATTATCGATATGCATGTTCTTAATTGTTTTGTTTTTGTTTTTGGAGGTCCTTTTCTTCTCATATTTCCCTCTTAGAGAATTTCCTTTAGCATTTGTTGTAGGGCTGGTTTGGTGGTGCTGAATTCTCTTAACTTTTGCTTGTCTGTAAAGCTTTTGATTTCTTCATTGAATCTGAATGAGGTTCTTGCTGGGTAGAGTATTCTTGGTTGTAGGTTCTTCCCTTTCATCACTTTAAATATGTCATGCCACTCCCTTCTGGCTTGCAGAGTTTCTGCCAAGAAAACAGCTGTTAGCCTTATGGGAGTTCCCTTGTATTTTATTTGTCATTTTTCCCTTGTTGCTTTTAATAACTTTTCTCTGTCTTTAAGTTTTGTCAATTGGACTACTATATGTCTTGGCATGTTTCTCCTTGGGTTAATCCTGCCTGGGACTCTCTGAGCTTCCTGGACTTGAGTGGCTATTTCCTTTCCCATGTTAGAGAAGTTTTCAACTATAATCTCTTCCAATATTTTCTTGGGTCCTTTCTCTCTCTCTTCTCCTTCTGGGACTCCTATAATGCGAATGTTGGTATGTTTAACATTGTCCCAGAGGTCTCTTAGGCTGTCTTCAGTTCTTTTCATTCTTTTTTCTTTATTCTTTTCCACATCAGTGATTTTCACCATTCTGTCTTCCAGGTCACTTATTCACCCTTCTGCCTCAGTTAATCTGCTATTGGTTCCTTCTAGTTTATTTTTCATTTTGGTTATTGTGTTGCATATCTCTGTTTGCTCTTTAATTCTTCTAGGTCTTTGGTATACTTTTCTTGCAACTTTTCAATCTTTGCATCCAGTCTTTTTTCAAAGTCCTGGATCATCTTCGCCATCATTATTCTGAATTCTTTTTCTGGAAAGGTACCTATCTCCTCTTCATTTAGTTGTTTTTCTGGGGTTTTATCTTTTCCCTTCATCTGGTACAAAGTCTTCTGCCTTTTCATTTTCTCTATCTTTCTGTAAAACTAACTCAAAATTAAAGACCTAAATTTAAGAGCTAAAACTATAAAACTCTCAGAGGAAAACAGGTGTAAATCCACATGACCTTGGATTAGACCAGTTTCTTAGACAGGACATCAAAAGCACAATCAACCAAAGATAAAATAGATGAATTGAACTCCATCAAAATTTAAAACTTTTGTGCATCTAAGGACACTATAAACACAGGGAGAACACAAACCACAGAATGTCAAAACATGTATTAGATAAGTGTCTAGTACCCAGAATACATAAAGAACACTCACAATTCAATGACAAAAAGACAAATAACTCAATTAAAAATGGACAAAAGGTATAAATAGACATTTCTCCAAAGAAGATACACAAATGAATACTAAGCATATAAAAGATGTTCAGCATCATTAGTCATTAGGGAAATGCAAATCAAAACCACAGTGAAATCCCACATTAGACCCACTAAGATGGCTAGAACTAAAACCAACAAACAAAAACGGAAACAACAAGTGGTAAAGGGGATGTAGAGAAATTGGATCACTTACACGTTGCTGGCAGGAATGTAAAATGATATAGCCACTGTGCAAAATTGGCAGTTCATCAAAAAGTGAAATACAGAGCTACCATATCACCCAGCAATTCCACTCCTAAATTCATACCCAAGAAAAATGAAAATATATGTTCACACAAAAATTTTTACAAATGTTCATAGTAGCTTTATTCACAATAGCTCAAAATTGTAAACCCAAATTTCTACCAACTGATGAATGCATAAACAAAATGTGGCATGTCAATGCAATGGAATATTTTTCACCCATAAAAAGGGAAAAAGTGCTGCTAATGCTACAACCTGGATGAACTTTGAAAATATTACTTTAAGTAGAAGAAACTATACAACATCTGACACAAAAGGCCACATATTATATAGTTCTATTTACATGAAATGCTTGAATTAAGTAAATCCACATAGACAGAAAGTAAATTATTGGTTTCCAGGAGCTGATGGAAAGGTGTATTGGGACTGACTGCTAATAGGTAGACGGTTTCTTTTTGGGTAATGAAAATGTTCTAGAATTAGATAATGTGATGATTGCACAATACAGTGAATATACCAGAAAAAAAGCTCTGAACTGTACACTTTAAAGTGGTGAATTTTATATTATGTGAACTATATCTCAATTTAAAAGGGAAACAGAGGCAATTGTAGCCTCTGAATAAAACAAGAATATGCTGCTATGAAAGCAGTACTCAGAAAGTAAGAAACTGTTCTTAGACGTTAAAAACATTACTATTGAAAGAAAAGTAAAAATTCAATTAATTGGCAAATTAATAAACTGGACCCAGCTTAAGATTGACTTACTGACACAAAGATAAAGTTTAAAATTTGACACGTATAGCAAAAGAAATGAACTGAAAAATATGAAAGTACACTTAAGAGAAAAGAAGACTAGTTCAAAAGAGTACCACTGATCAAATACAAACTGCAGGTTTAGCCCTTCAATGGGTCAGCCTATCAAAGTGCTCCATTAGTAGCATTTTTCAAAAATGAAATGGGATATACCAGATAGATAAGAATTCCATAGATATATAGTAATATGCACATGCATATTGAATAGCATGTACATGTACGTAGTTCTCATTTTAGACTGTGGTAAAAAAAAAGTTTGATAGTCAATGATAATCTAATAAAATATCAATCACGTAGAAACATTGACAATGTAGGAGCCAGCAGAAAGAAACAATAGCTATTTCCTCACTGAAGCAAGGCACAGAATCTATTAGATTGAAAGGCCAAATACGTGAAGGACAAATAAAAACGCTCACATTTAAAATTGCATAATTTTAAAGATAATTTTATATATTCAACAACTTAGAGGGCAGAGAATAATGCAGTGCTATCCTCAACTTTCTCAAGGAGAAAAAATCTAAACCAAATCTTTATGCCTAGAAAAATATCAATCAAATACAAGAGAAAAATGAAGGCAGTTGGTGACAGACAAGAACTTCAAAAGTTTACAACCCACACACTCTTTATGAATAAAAGAATTACTCAAGAAGGTACTCCAACAAAATGAAAAAAAAAAAAAAAGGAGCTAAGGAAGAGAATGACCTAAGATATATATTCAAGTATAACCCAGAAGAAGGGAAGAAAGCTTAAAAGCATTGAAAAAGGAATCCACTGAAATGAGATGCTGAGAAAATTCCTCTGATACAGAGTTTAAATGACACTGGGTAGCAATTTATTCTCTGAGTTAAATACACTTCTTAGTTTTACAGTGAATGATATGTATACAATTATAATACAGTATTGTGAACCATGTGGATGAGCTTCAACTTTTAGAAATCAACTGATTAAGTATGAAAGTTGTATGGGCATAAGACTGATCAATATTACAGTTTTTAATGTAAACACAATAACAAATAATAAGAAATGACTTACAGATAGGAGAATGATGGAAAGAAGAGTGATTGCTCTAATTCTCTCATTTTAATATCAAGAAAAAATAGAAACTAAAGTCAATAAATCAAGAATTAGAAGTTACAGTCATAAATGCAACAGCTAGATAAATTAAGATGACCCCAAAAGTATAAATATTTTAGAAACACTCCCTTGTGCGTCCACTCCTTTGATAGTCCAGTCAAGGAGGAACAGGGCTCATGTGATTCTCATGCTGTCCTCTGAAGGAGTATGCGGTAGATTAAGTGCAACTATGGCCCTAATTAACAGTGCAAGCCTTTGTGCGCAGTGAATGTGAGTCCTCTCCTGCCCTGACTCTGGGCTTAGGCAGGCTTTTGGTCACTAGCTTCTTTGCAGAGTTAATGCAAGTGGAGGCTTGGAAATGCGTTTTCCCTTTCCCTTTCTTCTCTTGCTTCTCTTTAATTGTCATGAGAACATGCTCTGGCTAGCCTGCTTCTGCTGAATAAAATATATGCTGGCAATTCCAACCTACCACCTCAGGGTTTTCTTGCCTTCTCTTTTTTCCATTTGTATAAATCCCTTCTCTGCAGTGAGTGCTGTAGGTAATGAATCTCTGCAGCTCCCAAGAACCATCATCACCTCTGGTCCAGCACTACTGCCTCCTTGGCCCCTTGCTCTGCCACTAATTCCTTGCGTATCACTGCTCCCCTCCAACCTTTACAGGCCACCTGCCACCTTGTCACTTCCACAGGCCACACAGCTGCCTCCTAGGGCAGACAAAGGAATGGAAGGGGGAAAAGAGTAAGAGAAACCTCAGTAAACTTTTGATTTAAAAGAATTTATTTGGTACAATTCTAACTTAGGAGAGACTCTCATTTCACCTCCCACTTATTAGAGGTAACAGAAGAGGGGAAGTATTTCTCAAATCTTATTATGAAACTCTGCTTAGGATGCCCCGTATTGATGATACTCTTGCACCGGGATCTCATCTTCCCTGATATGTATAAAAACGGAATTCTGGTACCAATATGAAATATTCAGCAGTGATGCCATGAAGCAAAACTATTTGTTTAATGTCTACCATATTTCAAGGATACAAAAATCCTTTAAGTCAATAAAATACCATTCCACAACCATCAGATATGCAAATCTTAAAATTATTGACAGAGTATTGGCACAATTATTGAGAAAAAGAAACTCGTTTAATGCTGCAAGGGAGTAAATGGGTACATTTTGGAGAACATTTTAAAAGCATCCACTACATTTGAAAATGAACATGTTCTTTGACTGTGTACTTTTACTAGGAATATTTCCTAGAGAAACTTTGTAGATATTCACAAGGAAACATGACAAAAAAATTCATTACAACCTCGACAGAGATAGAGAAACATTGGGCATGGCCCAAATGTCCATGAGCAGAATAATAAACAAATACAGTGTATTTATCCAATTCCATATTATACACTGGTGAAAAAAGGATGAACATGAACTACTGATATCAACATGGCCAAACATTTAAAACATAATATGCAAAAAAACAAACAAAAAAAGAAAAACAAAGAATATTGTAGTATAATATATACACCATGATAAACTGTTTGCTTAAATTTTACAGATGAGCTAAACAATGTTGTTTAAGATATATTCACCTGTAATAACAATGTAAAAACATGCCTGGGGGTAATAAACACCAAATTCAATACAACTGTCTTTGAGTAGAGACGGTCATTGTATCTGAATTTTTTTTATAATTAAAAACTATGTAAAATAAACATGGTTAAAAATTGATGATGTTATATAATATTTCCCATAAAGCTTACTATATGATTATAGTACCTACAGTGCAATTCTCTCAGTTTCTCTCTCTCTCTCTCTCATACGCGCGCGCGCGCGCACACACACACACACACACACACACACACACCCCCTTCAAGGAGGTTCAGACTTGTTGGGATAATAGAATTTCTGACAAAGGATGCCTGTAAATGAGTAACATTTTTTCTGCAGCGCACACAGTGTTGCACAAAACAGAGACAGTCTCTACTCTTATAAGATTAACAGCATACTGGAAGAGGCAGGTACTAAGTGAATAAACATAAATAAATACATACTTAGCACCTGTGGTAAGCGCCATGAACTATATATGGCATTTATTGGAGACAGAAGGCTAAGGGAGTGGTATAAGCAGGAATATCTTCTCTGAGATGAAATGTTTAAGCTGAGGCCTAAAGGATAGGTAAGAATTAACCAAGAGAAAAACGGGAGAAAGCTTCTTCCAGGCATAGGGAACACCACATGTAAAGTCCCTGTTACTGTGAACAGATTCCCAGGTTCAAGGAATTGAAGGGATGGCTGTATTGCTGAGCAGAATGAGTGAGAAAGTACAAGCCTTAAGACACATGGAGAGACTAGGATCAGGAATTTGGATCTTATCCTAGGAGAGATGAAAAACCATTGAAGTAGTTTAGGAAAATGTGTTATGATGTGATTTATGTATTTAGGAGATTATGTTGACTGCTAGGTAGAGAACTGACTGGATAGGGAAAATAACTTCAAGATAACAGTTTCAAATCACCATACTCACACAAGCATTACATGTAATTGCCTACAAATCAGCCTAGGCTTATGACTCATCTCGGGATGCATGGTACTATAGGGCAGAGAAAAATCCTTTCCTCTGCACTATTATGTTCAGCAACTGGGGCCTTGCAAATTAAGCTGACAAAGAGGTATTAAAAGGCGAAAAAGCATATAAATTCTTTTCTTTTAATATTCTTCGGTAGCATGGGGGAGGGGCTTCATAGAAATGAAGTGAAAATGCTCCCAAAGCAGTTGGGCCTGAAAGGTTATGCATCATTTTAACAAAGAGCGATAAATTGTGGAGATTTATCTCCAGGAGATAAAGGAAAGACGCTTGGGCTTCCACACTTTGTAAATTGTGGGAAGGTAAATATATGGGGGAAACTAATGGCAGATAGGGTTATTTTAGTAAGTTTGTTTATGCAGATTTAACTTGCTGTCATCGCCAGTGATAAGAGTCCTCTTCTCTTCAGGGGACAGGAGAGGGGACAGTCCCGTTTACAAAGGGAAATGTATGCCCTGCTTTTAACACAAAGCGGGGAGATGCGTCTGTTTTTCCTCAGTTGCTCTCAGGGCAAAATAATCCTTACACCAAAATGGCATATTTTGGGGTGGCATGTTCTGCTCCCTTTCAGTACACACTGGTAAGAGCATGGACTTCTGAGACAAAGAGTGCTGAATTCAATTTTCAGTTCCATCACATAGTGGCTCTGCAGTCTTAGACAGTGATAATAACAGATGACGTTTACTGATTTCTTGTTAGACACCAGACACTAGGATAACAAGTTTTAGATGCATTATCTCACTGAATCCTCAGAACAACCCTACAGAGTTAGGTAGTATATTATATCCACGCCAGTGTATATAAGAAAACTCAGACGGCAAGGTTTATTAACTCATTCATGACGCCTAAGGACTTCAGTGGTGAAGTCAGGTTTTAAACTCAGGCAATCTTGAAGCCCCACGTTCTGCTGAGCTACCCCGGTGTCACAACATCTTCATTTCATAGATAAGCTAAGCATAAGGGGAGCAATCCATGAGATTAATACAAGAGTAAATGAAATAACCTCTTAAGTCCCATATTAACACAAAATTGCTGCTTTTACACTTATTTCAAAAGAATAATATAACTTTGCCTTTTAAAAAATGTTTTAAAAATTTCAGAGTGCTTTAGGTGCTCATGAAATTTCATAGTCCGGTGAGTAAAGAGAAATTGAGAACATTAATGTCACGCACCAATGCATCATTTCCACCTGGCTGAAGTCATAACTTTTCATTGACATCAGTGCTCAGAAATCAGTCATCAACAACCATATCCGGAAAACACAGACTAGAAATGAAGAACTGGTAATCATTTTGGCAGTCTTTAACCTGAGAGCCATAATGTTAGAGCTCGCAGGAACTGGACCAACTTGGCAGCTGATAAAACTGAGGCCTAGAAAGGTAAATATAGGGTGAGTGAATAGGTAACTTCTTAATTCAGTATTGTGTTTGAAAACAGCCTCACAGACATACACAAATATCACAAATTGATTTTTCTGATGAAATAGAGGTGGTAGAGTCAACCTTTCCCAGCAAAAATACTGGCAGAGCAAATCGTGGTGACTGTCCCCACAGTCTACTTGCTATCTCTACAGTAGGGATTGCAACCAGGATGTGTCACCGCTAAAAAGATGCCACCTACTCTCATATGCATGTAAATGGAGGAACTCCTCAGAAAACATGGTGCAGCTTAATAGTGATGAAGTAATAAGTATCATTATTTCATGAGCATGAAAAGCATGTTAAATGATGACTACATCTTGGTGCACTTTCTTGGTATATTCTTTCTACACAACAGAAATTAAAAGTCAAATAATAAATCAATCAGCCGAATACTGACTCTAACTGCAGCCCTCCTTCCCGGACCATCCATTCCCAATTGCCAATCCTGGGATCTCACAGCAGCCAGACAATTTAGATAAACCTATTTTCTATTCTGCATTTTCGCAAATGCCTTTGTTCTATGTTTTACTCCATATGTGAAAAGACAAGCATGTGAGAAGAAACACTGACTCTAATTAGCAAAACACTTGGAAGTATAGGTTTTAAAGTGATGTGGACATAAGTTCTCCTGAGGTTTAGGTGGGAAAGGTAATACTTACTCCCAAACCCACCCTTCCTTGCTTCAAGCCAGAGAGTGATAAGTAATTAAGAGACAGAAAAAGAAAGAGAGGGAGAGAGAAAGAGAGAGACAGAGAGAAGCACCTTTCTCCTTCATTTGCCTTAATTCTACATTATTGCATTGCTTAGTAAGAAAAAAGTCAAGATGAAAGATGAAGCTTAATAGAAAAAGAGTAACATAAAAAACTAGGGGAGTGGGGTTTGGGACACAGGCTTTTACACCAGATAGAACTGCCTTCATATCTCATTTTTTCCAGCTGCTGACTTAGGCAAGTTACTTAACCTCTTGAACACCCATCACCAAGACTGAAAAATACTGCGTACTTCATGGGGGTTTTCTGAGGAGACTATATGTACATAAAACATGCCAGACACTAGCCTACACACTTTACATGGTTTATCTCATTTAATCCTCATGAGAACCCTGGGAGGTAAGCATTATCATCATCCTAACTTTACAGATGAGAAAACCGAGGCTTAGAGATTAAAGTAACTTGTTCCAGGCTATAGAGTTTTCCAGCCAAGAGCAGGCTATAAGACTCCAAAGCCCAGACTCTGAACCACTACTTTAACTATGTTCCTTCACTTTTGGGTAATGAGTTGCCCTTTCCAAGGGGCTCTTTCCTGCCCATTGAAGTCGTTTCCTCCTGTTATTCCGAGAACCACATTCTGTGCATTTCCTGCAGAGCACTCATCCTAATTTGAAATTATATATTCACTCATGTACTTATTTGTTTGCTTCCCACCATTGGACTATAATCCTCCCTAAGGTGGGATCAAATCTGGTTTTTTGCTAACCTACATGCTGCAGCTCATAAGGTGTTTGACACATAGAAAGTGCTCAACAAATAAGTCAAAAGAGATGGAAAAATAAATGCAGAGATAAGTGAATAAAGGTTAGAGGAACTATAAGTTCCCTAAGAACAAGGACTGTGACTACGCATCCCACTTGCCCCCACATCTGCCACAATGCCATACAACAGGAACTCAATAAATGTTGAATGAATGAATATGACCGGATATATATAAAGAGATTTGTATTCCTGAATTTAAGTCCTTAAATTCATCCTTTCCTTTACTCAGCAGTTAGCAAGAAAAACATGGATTGTGACCTCACAGGATTCCTTTCTAAAAGGAAGGAAGATATTAAACTAATTTAGAAATAAATTTAAGCTTGTCTAGCTTTTACCATAAAGTTTTTTTGGCTCTTACCTTCTAGTTGTATTTTTTTGAACCCATCCTCTCTTCTTTTCCAATTAAATTCATTCCTAGGCTCTTTTAAAGCTATAAAATCTCTTATTGTCTCCATGATCTCCTGCATCTAGACCCGTGGCCTCAAAGTCAGGTCTCTGGTCCCACCCAAGACCTACTGAATTGGAAACTTGGAAAAGAGGCCAGCCATCTGTGTTTGAACAAACCCTCTACTAGAGCCCTGGCTATCATGTATTTGCACCACCTGAAGAGCTTGTTAACACACAGATTCCTGGGCTCTACCCTCAGAGTTTCTGATTAAAGGAGGCCTGGGGAGGAGCCTGAGAATTTACATTTCTAATGAGTTCCACGTGATGTTAATGCTGAGGGCCCAGGAACCCTCCTTGAGAAGCATCAGTCTAGAGTCTAGACATAAGCCTAGAGTTCTCAAACCTGGCCACATATTTGAGCCACCTGGGAATTCAGTGCCCAGGCTGCACTCCAAAACAATTAAATCAGAATGTCTGGATGTGGAGCCACAGTTTTTTAAAGTTCTCCAGGTGATTCCAATGTAGAGCGCAAGTTTGAGAATCACTCTAGATCAATGCCCCACAAACGTAATGTGCATACTACCGCCTAAAGTCCCTGAGACAGGTCCTTTGCTCTTAAAATGTGGTCTAGAGAGCAGCAATTTGACTATCTCCTGAGACCGATAAGAAATTTAGATCTCTGGCCCTACTTCAAACCTCTACTTTACAATCTGCATTTTAACAAGATCCTGAGGTTATTCTTAAGCACATTAGAGCTTCGATGTGTACCCATGTACACACAAGTGCATTCTTTCTCCAAGTCCTCCTATCCTTGTTCTGTTATTGCCCACAGTTTGCCCTTGATTGTACAGCAAACTGTTCTCCTTTCCATCCACTGAAGGTCTTCAAACTCCCTGAACAATCTGCAGTCTCCTTGTGGCTACATCACAGAGTGGTGTGCTTTTCATACTTTTAGAGGAGCAGGGCATCCCAGGGAATGAGGTAGTGGGTGGATGCACCCATAGGGGAGGCAGCTGTTTTAAAATGGGATGGGTATTCCTTCCTAATTCCACTAATAACTGAAGCACAAGAACCACCAGGCTCTTTATGCTTTTAGAGCAGATGGAGAAACATTTTAAACTGCCTCTGATGAGTCAGAAATCCAAGTTCTATTCTGGGTTCTGTGACTTTGGAAAGCTTGTTTATCTCAGCTCCAACTAGTCAAGTTGTGGAATAACTTTGCCTTAAAAAAAAAAGTCTTAGAAAGCAGCAGTGCCAACAGTCAACTTCACATTTCCCTGTTACTCTGGGGGATAAAAATGGCTGAGTTGGCATCAGATCAACCTTCAGCTTTGGAGAAGAGGATGGGATGGAGTAAAGAAATTCTAAGCATTCTCCTTTGGATGAAAAAAAAAAACACACACGGAGAAAGAATAAAAGAGAGAATAGAGTCTGTGCAGCACACATGAAAAACACTATAGCTATGTCACTGAAATGATAACAAAGGAAGAAAATAATTGAGGATTAATGGGAAAGTCATCCTTGGGTATCTGAAGCCCCAGTAAAGAAATGATGGTAATAATAACTAACATTTATGTAATACTTCACTTTGTTTCTGTTGGTCTCACAATTTTATGAAGGACCTATTACATGATTATTCCCATTTTATAGGAGGAAAAACCTGAGGCTTAAAAGGTCAGTGTCCTAAACAAAATCACATAGATCATAAATGTCAGTACTAGAGGGTCACCATATCTTATGGCTTTAAATTCTATAGGTTTTCCTGGAAATATTATGTGCTTCAAAGAAGCCAAATACTCCCCATTGTTACTAGGCCTTTGAGGATGTTTACTCATAATCTCCCACTAGGGTGACACGATGCTTCTCCTAATCTAAGAAAAATCCTATGAGGATCCAGAGAGAGAGACAAAGGAGGTGGGTCCAGTTACCAGGTGATCATCCAATTTAGTGTTTTCTAAACATCATCAAAAAATAAAAATCACATGGGTGCCTACTAAACACATTTCACCAGGCATTCTGAAGATTCTGGTTTAAAGTATTTTTGGATGGGGCCTGGGAAGTTTTTGAGTATGTATACCCATTTTTCCCTTTCATTAGAGAAGATTGGGGAGGATTAATCTTCTTAACTCATGAATCTACAATTGGGATTAGAAAAAATGAAAATACATGCCATTTTAATATTTCTAATATCTGCCTTTTTAATCCAAGGTATCCCCTCCCCAGATCTATATCAATCAATTTGTGTTTTAATAAAATGATCTGGCAATTAAAGGGATGTTTTGATATCAATCTGTGAGCAAGGGTCCTATGCTCACACACCACTTGGATATAAACATATGAGCCTAAAGCTCTGGTATCATAGTTAAAACGATCTGGCAATGCTCTCTAGCATTCAATAACTCTTGCTCTCAGGAAAATAATTTCACATCCAATCTAAATCTTTAACATGGAGATTTAGCTCCTTTTGAAAATGTTGCTAGCTTTCTGATACTGATGTTTACTGCCTCAAATCCTTTTTTTCAAATAGATCGGGTGTAAATTCCGGTAGATAAATAATGAAAAAGTTAGGATGGAAAGACTGTGGAAAACCAGATGGGCAAAGCATAGAAATCTATGCTGTTGATCGGTCTATTCACTGATGAAGATTTATGGAGCTAGGATGGAACTGATTCAATGTATAGGCATAGAGTGAGAACATATGCAACCTTAAATTGCAACATATGTGGGTTATGGAAGTTGTCAGAGAAGGAAGTGGTGATAACATAACAATTTAGAAATAATATCAAAAAGCTGGGGGCCAAATAAATCACGGTGATAAAACTTCATTAGGTTGGCTTTAGCAAGAAGAGGTAACAAGAGCAAAGTGCATGATGATAACTAACAAAAATACTAATAGGTAGTATTATTCAGCACTTCCTATGTGTCACAAACTATTCTTAGCACTTTACACAAAATACATCAATTAATCTTGAAATAAGTACTATTGCTATCTCTATTTTACAGGTAAAGAAACTGAGGCAGAGGTTAATAAATTTGACTAAGGTCAAAGAGCTTATAAGTGACTCGGGCAATTGGATTCATAGGCAAATGACACATGATTTGAAACTGCACCTCAAGGAAGCTCAATTCACATGTGACATACTTTTGTGCCTTGTCTGAGGCCCTCCAGCCTTGATTGTTGCCATTGTCTTAGAGAATTTTTCTTACTGAAATCTGCAGTTTGCACATGATTGCTAACTTGTGGTTCCCCGAGTCCTCTTGCAGTATCTTCAGCCTGCAACCCTGAAGGGGAAGTCACTGAAGAATAGGATGGGATGGGGAAGAAGTTGCACAAACACACCCAAAAATGTAGTAATGTGATGCCAAATTAGCATCAAATTCATAAAACCTAAACAACCAGTCTTTACAATTCAGAACCAAATAACTCCATGTCCTTCATAAATTATAGTGATTAAATTTAATCATGGGTAATGACTATATAATCCCAGGCATCATTCATCTACATTTTTTGAATGTGTTTAAGTCTTGTTGAGGAAGTTTCTTGAGCCCTCAAAGGATTACTGTCCATGTCCTGAATGCTGCTTGAAATTAATACAGATCTGTTCAGAGTTATTAGCTTATCCAAGGTCAGAATGCAGGTCTCATCTTACACAGGGACTAAACACCTACGATTTGTAGAGCCTGTTTTGCTCTTCTGTTCACTTCCTCCACCTTGTTTGAAAAGAAGGCACAGAATTCTGACAAATAAGGTACTCTCTTTACTTACTATAGACTCTCCCTTGCAACCAAAAAGAAATCCCCATGGTGATAGTTTGTAACGGGATTTGAGCTATGATAAGATATGCACATTTGTATGGGGGAGTAAAGATTGATTGACTCTTACTCTATGAAGAAAACAAGTTTATTTATCGATTAGATGTTTTATAGCATCTTTCCTCTGAAAGGTTCAACTTATGCACAGTTGGGGAAAAGTTTGTCCAAGGGATATAATTTATGGGGGGTGAGGGAAGCAGGTGAGAGAAATAGTAAAAAAATCATTAGGAAATATACAACCCCCTGAAAGACCAGGTAGAGGAAAATGCACATGTCAAGGAATACGCTATCAATGGGCTTGGAGGAAAAGCTGAATCCTAGTTTATCATGAAGCAAAAAAAGGGATCTAGATGCACCCACAGGCATGTACATGTGTGCACACACACACACACAGGATTTTAGAAATGTTAACTGAAAGTATTTTAATTAAAGTAATTAAGGCACTGGGAGTCTTGTAATCTCCAAGAAACACAGCCAAAGAGCAGGGCCCAGATCTCCGGAGCGCTGTAGGTCCACATTCTCGTTGTCTCCTCCTCCCAGCACAGACAAATCTCTTTCTAGATGAAAAGGGGACTAGCAGGGGCTTGATCCATTTCTCCCTTCTGCTTCTCTCAGACACTCTGCTCTACTCAAAAATGTTCTCCTATTGTGAGCCTCTGGCTTTAGGAAACAAAAGCTAGGAGGTCTTTCCAGTCTACCTCTAGTTTCCTCTCTTGCACAAAACTCCCTGAGAAAATGGACAGAACATCATTTACCAATTTGGATGGAACGGGATAAGGAAAGGATACGGAGCAAGAAGTCAAATGAATAGGTCAAAATATTATACATTTACCCACATGTACCACCATGGCATAAGATACAATGAAAAACAAAATTGCTGAATAGATAGATGTACAAGCAAAGAGCTAAAGGGCTGAAGAAGGAACAAGTAGCTTTAACTGAGGAATTACTTCTTTTCTTCTTTTCAACAATATACTAGAAGACACGTTAAAATAGCCAAAAACCTCTCAAGGGTTTATTCATCTTTACGTGCAAAGGAAGAATAAATCATCTGTAGCAAAAAAAAAAAAAAAAAAAAGCCATTCAGTGCCTAGCAGTATATTTAAAGTACTGTAATGTGTTTCCTTAATTAATTAATTAACTACAACAATACAAAATAATAAACCGTTTTTGAGGGGTGCTCAACTATGTTAGGGAGACTACAGACTTAACTTGACCCTTTATAGACTAGATCTTTCTCATAGATAAAATAAGCAAAATAAACCCAATCATCAATAGGCTTAGGTGAGAAACTGCATGTCAAGTTACTTTGTGAATTGTAAACCATTACGAAATATGTTATTGTTTCCTTCCATTGCAGCAGCCTAATGTGCACCTATTAGGTACCAACCTAAACTTTTGTCCCTACTCTCTGCCCCTGTAGATTTTTCTTACCCACCTGAAATCCCTGTTGTGTCTCCTGTCATTGGGTGAGTCGTTTCTCCTTGATGTAAGCCTGTCATTGCTATTGCCTCCCTCTGCCCACATCCTGATAGCTCCAACTCTCTGCTGCTGATTGGCTGCTGTTACAGGTGATAGAGGCTGATGCAGATGGATTCCAGCAGTTCTCATGAGTATTTTATGTGCTTTTGCTGATTTACAGCCAGTTCAGCATTCCTTTAAATGGCCATAAATTGGATTGATGTCATAAATCATATCTAGAGAAAGTGCCTGAGTCCCAGCTCAGGCAGCTATGCTAATGTCTGTGAAAATAACAAAGAAACATCCTCATTCAGGCCCAACTCTACCGCATTAAAAGGCCAAATTGTAAGAAGCTGTCAGTTACTAAGAGGAAAAGGTAAAAGGGGGAGAAAGGTCTTTGTAGGGATTATTAATAACGCAGCCAAGAAGGATGTATAGATGTGTGCCAGTGAGAATAAACAGGGGGGAGAAGAGGGGCCGCTGAAAGCAGGATAAAAGAGAGTGCTGTATATGGAAAAGATAAATGCAAATGAAATATACTGTATGGTAATGGATTATATCAGCGGCTGATATATGGCATTGAGTATCAAATTGTTGAGCTGGCAGCCATTAATATGATATAGTGGATGTGATATGCCGGGTGACGGCAGTCCTGGTGCAGGGAAAATAAAGAACACACTGCCGTCTTTCAAAACAATGGTTTGAAGAAAAGACAGACAATTATGGCACTACAAGTTTATAAAACTAAAATCATGGGAGATAATTATGGATTCTGATAGGGTTCATTATTCTTTATCTATCAGCTAGCTAATCTCATAAGGAAGAAAGCGCTCCTAATGGGGGGCTATCTGATCTGCTCCACAGGGGCATCAGGACAGGAGGTTTTCCACTCCATCCAGGAGCGCAAAAGTGACCTTGATGGTTTCTCTGGAGAATGCACTTCCCCTAGACGTTTTAGCCAAAAAGGCTGGCATCCCCAGACTTCCTCAATAGAACTGTTTTGAGCTGGCACTCATCTTCAGAATTCCCTAGAATTTAGTTTACTCCCAGAAATTGTCTGCTACTCTGATTCATTCACTGATTCCTTCACCAGACCTTTACTGAGAACCTATTGTGTGCCAAGCACAGTATCGAGGTTTCAGAAATTAATGTAAGGAGGGCTTTGAAACAATTACCTATTTTTTGTCATCTATTCCATCACCCTTGCATTTGGATAGTTTGCCCACAGCACGAGCTGCAGCTGGTCCGTATGAAAAAAGTCACAGGATGTAGTCTCCAAAACCAGTGAGTTCCCAGTCCACTGCTACAGCTCAGCCTGCTGGCCCTTGGGTCTTGACCCTGCTCTGGCATGCAGCGCCCGCTGTTGGCACCGAGGTTTTCACAATTGGTTAGACTCTCTGTTTGGCTTATTGGACCTTAGTTTCCCGCTCAGCTTTTGGCTTTGCTCACTGCCAAGTTGAGGCATCTCTTCCAGCTTAAGGCTAGTGCCTCCCACTCCCTCCTGTCCCATCTCTACTACCACCACATACAAAGCCCATATCAGCATTACTGTAGCCACCCAGCCTCCATGCCATCAGGAAATGAGTTTTCTGACACTTCTTTAGATTTTTTTTTTTCTTTTTGATGAGCCCTTTACAATACTTCTCCTGCGTGCCCCTGTTTCCATCCCTGGGTTTTCCTCCCATTTTGTGCACTTGCTCTGAGCCATCTTACCCACTCTCCCAAAGATCCAGTTGCCCCACGTCACTGGCCAATCTCTCTGAATCCTCTCTCTCCTCTTCCTCCCTCTTGAACTCCAGTCCCAGTCACCCTGCTGAACTCTGCATCCAACAGGCCCAACTCCACGCCCCACACATATTGCAAGTTTAGGAGGGAAAAGCCTACTCTTCTTAATGTGTTTTCTGTCTCTGTTTAGAGCGTGATCATTTCCCTAGTCACTCAAAACATCTGAATCATCCTGAATTGGCACCCCCCTTCTCTCTGACCAGTCTCCCTACCTAGTCAACTAGAAAAGTTCTGCCCATCCTACCTAAGAAATGACTTTTAAATCTACTCCTTATTTTATAATCTGAAAGCCACTGCCTGAGTTCAAGCCCTTTTCACCATGACACTGGCCACTAAATGAACTCCCCACTTCCAATTTTGCCCATTCCAATCGATTCCATCCTGCTCACTGCTAACTGGACATCATTCTCAAACATTTATCTCATGATACACCTTCCTTGCTTGAAAATTCCCCATTTATTGTGCTACAAAGAAGATTTGATAGATACATATATGAAAGTTTACTTGTTCAAAACTGAAAAATCATGTTGCTCAGCAGGCATTCAATAGGGCTCTCTCATACTTTCTCACTTTATCTCAAATGCATACCCAATACATCATTTATTGCTTTCACCAGCATGGAATATTTGCCAGTCTTACACACATTATATGGTGTCCACCAGGTCAGTGAAGGCATCTCACAAAAGAGATGGACTTCCCTAAGGGATTCCAGAACAAATCTATTATTCTTCACATCTGCAGCTCCACTCATGGCCCCCGTAAGATCCTGATATTTCCCTAGCACCTGCAGAAGGAGTCACATGCTTCTGCCATGATCCTTTGGCATTCTTTGACCTGTGGAAAAGCTCAGAGTTATCAACAGGAACACCCTTCACATCAGCTTGGACACTGATCAGATTGGGAAGTTCCATATTTCAATAGTACCCACACACGTCTACCTAGGAATCACTGCCATTTTTTCTAAAATACAGATTCCACGCCACACGCCTAGAAATTATAATTTGGAGATCTGGAGTGGGGCCCAAGAATCTGTATTTTAAACAAGATCCCCCAGATGATTCTGAGGCTCAGCCAAGTGTGGAAATCAATGGTTTAAATTAGCTGGATGACTGTTAGGACCAGGATGAATAACAAGCCCAGCTTAATTAGCTGGCTTTCCCATTGGAACAGAGCAATTCAGCACAACAAAAAGTTGGCTGGGGATAGGAATAGTGGTGATGAGGGGATAAAGAAGAAAATGGAAGCCACCAAAATTCTTTTCAAGTCCCAGAGATGCTAACATTTTATTCTGAGGCTGATAAATAAAAGATGGCCTCCCCCATCTGGCTTTATGATATGGAAACACTGTTAATGAGGCATTTGTAAAAGCATTGCAGAGCTGGTAAAGGACCATGACTACAGCTCTTCAATCCTAAAATATGAGCACCAGGTTTCTCCATGTTCTGTCTTCTACAAACGCGAGAGTCACTAATGTGGGCACCTGCCATTTCCAAAGGATCTTATTTACATTTCTCACAAATTAAGCTCATGCTGTTTGAAATAAGTGCCAATCTCACTTTACGTTTCACAGTTCTCCCGCTTTTAAACAGTATCAGTCCTAACCATTTACCAAAGCCCACTGCTTATTCTAACTTGGCAGCTGGTTAAACGAGCAGTAGAACTTGCCATCATGGCGGCTCCTCGTGGCAGCAACGGTGCTGCTGTAGGCCCAGGCTGTCAAGAGAGGCTGCAAGAACAAACACTGCCTGGGTGGCCTGTGGTCACCGTGAACCCATAGTTCACAGCCTTCCATGGGTTGATCTGGGGAGCGCCCACTCTTGAAATTGCTTTGGATGCCACTGACAGCTCCCAGCCTTCGTGACTTTCAACACACATACGTAGACTTTGCTGTAATTGATTTAATGTGTGTGATTCTGTCCTTTATGGCTGGCTGGTTTTCATCAAGACCTTTCTGGACTTCAGTTTCTTTATTGGTAAAATAATAATAACCCTTTATCTCTGCTCCTTGTTAAGGATGATCGGAGGAACAAGGGTGTGCGTGTGTATCTGAGTGAGTTACTGAGGTGTGCTGCGAAGTGGCTGATGTGGCCTTGGAGTAAGGAGGGCAGAGCGAGCACTGTAAGACGTTACAGAGCTCAAGCAAGAGGAAAAAAAACTAAAGCAAGAGGAGGCCTGTGTGAACACAGCCACACAGAGACTAGTAAAGACACAAAACAACAAAAGCAATGACAGAAAGAAGAAAAAAGGCAGAAGCAGAGTATGTTAAACCCAGAATTCTTCTTTCTTCACCTCAGTTCAGAGCCAGCATCAGGGTCAGTAAATGAACGCCAAAAATAGGGATACAGAAAAAGACTGATGAATTGTGATATGGAAAGTATAAAGGAAGAAAAAAATGGGAAGGTGAAGTGGGGAAATATGGCCATTTTTTGGATATTGTTGGCCATTTGGGCAACAGGAAGAAATAAGGTAAAAGAAAAGAAAAACACTTCTGTTTCCAGGAATTAGAAATATGCCTTCTAAAAAACATTTTGTTTTTTCAACCCAAACATCTTAGCCTCACCAGCCTGGAGCTATAAAATTAAATATGCAGTTCTGATGTTTGAACCCTCAGACTACATGACCTTGTAAGTCCTGCCTTTTACCAGGTTTTCCTTTCAAGTTGTTTCCTGGGAATATGAAAAGGAACCACAAATTGGGCCTCGCTGCAGCTTGCCACACCAGCCAGCCATGGCTCAGTCCATGGCTCCCCTCAACCCCAGCCTCTGCCTATCCTGCTGCAGTTACCACCCTCCTCTTCAGGTGGGCTTCCCCTCAGCAGCTGCTTCTCGCGGCTCAGCAGTCCTGCAACCTCAGGATCTCCTCTCCCAGCTCTTGCCCTACACTCTGATAGGGGAAGCAGAGAATCTCATTTTTAAGAAAATTTGACAGAGGGTTTGGAGGTAATGAAAGAAACACATCATGAAGAAGAACGCAGATCTACCACTAGCTGTGTGTATGCTCCTAGTGCACAGACCTACGCCTACCCTTAAGGTTCTTAAAAGTTCATAGCCCTGACTTAACTCCTCACCTGCTTCCCCAAAGCAGAAGCCAATGTACCCACTTACCCTGATCAAAAGAGCTTCAGGCATCTCGGTGCCCTAGCAGCCACTGTCAAACGACCAGAGGAAAGTAGAAGTGGTTTCCACCAATGTCACTCTCAGGCCCTCCGCCTTGCTCACTTCGTGCCCCAGAATAGATCTTGCAATGGGAAGATTTCCTGCAGGGGAAACTCTGTCCTACCCATCGGATGTTATCTTACCTATGTGCCCCAAATGGTATCACCATTCTGTATATTACAAATCTTTAATAACTCCATGGGTAGGTAATAACTACAAAGCAGACCAGGCCAAACACATATACATTTGTCTTATTGGGCCTTGTCTTTCCCAGTCTTTGCCTATTCCCTCGTGGTGTCCCCACCCCCACCCACCCCCAATTCCATTGCTGAGCACCAATAATGTGCAGGCTTGAGATACACCCACCATATTCTTCAGTTTTCATCTGTTATTTCCAGAATAATTTTAAGTGCACCCTCTTTATTGTCAAAAGTTTCCTGATTTGGATAATAACTTATACGGCCACCCTAATGTGAGGCGAATTGACCATTATTGTGAAACAAGGCATATTAATAAAAGCCCTTATCATCACATCCCTGGACTATTGTATAGACTTCTGGCCTGAAATATCTACCTCTATATTAGCTGCCATTCATTTATTTAACAAATATTACTAAGCATTTGCCTACTACATGCTTGGATTGTTCCTGACACTGGGTATGTAATAATAAAACAAATAAACTTGCTGTTTTCACAAAATGTACATTCTAATGGACCAAAAAACTCTTTTTTAAGACAAAAAACTGGCCACAACTCTTCCCTACCCCAAATCTTTTAGAAGCTCTATTGTTTGCATACTAAAGTTGAAACTTCTTAGCCTGACTCCAAAGAGTACACACCCCCAATCCCTATGTTTTTTCTCTAACTTTGTCTCTTAATATACCTCCCGTTTCACCAACAATATCCACTAATACCCATATCCTTTCATACTTCAGCCATTTGTGTGTGCTCAGAACATCCCTGCTCACTTTTTCTCTTTTAGAATCCCCTACTTATCTATCAAGTGTCAACTTGATGTCATTAAATTTCTATGGTTTCCCCTCAGCCTTGAAGGCAGAATTAATCACTCCCTTATCTGTGAGCCCAAAGTAGTTTATAAACACATTTGTCTTAGCACATATCACATCGTGGCTCGGTTAATATGTTTATGGGTCTTTCTCTCCCACTGGACTGTGAATTCCTCAAAGGCAGGTAACATACGTTATTCATCCCTCAGTTACCTGTGACAAGAATATCCAAGTTGCTCAGTAAATATTTGTTGAATTTCATTAGAAATTTTAGGACATCAGTATGTTTAAATACAAGATTTTTGTAAGAATTTTTGATAAAAGGCTGTCAAGAATATCAGAGGATATGATAAAATGTGTGCAGTGGTTTTCACAGAAGGCTGAAAAAATCTAAAAGTTTGGTGAATATAAAGTAAATACCAGGAAATGCCAGAGGACAAATGTGAAAAGAATATTTATTTTGTATCAAAAGTAAACATTTAAGTTATGAAAGAAATAAATGTTTTTCTCTTCCCTAAAGGCCCCACCTTGGGGTGGAATCATGTAAATTCTGAAATATGCTGGGACATTATATGTCAACAAGAATCTGCACCTCCCCTCTAAGAACGGAGGAGGAAAACAAAATGCCAAGGGAAACAATGCCAGGTTGCCCATGCAGTCCCCTCCAACAAGTACACGAGGATAGAAGTAAAGATACAACATGGACGTTTCCTCCCAGGTGATGCGCTGAGCGCATAATTTTACCTCTCTTCCTAGAAAAATCCTATCACATGAGAATAAAGAAATACATACAAAAAAAGAAGAATTCATAACATTAATGGAAAAGATGAATGAGTATACTTGTTGGGTTTGAAAGTTCAAAGACTACCTGAAAGATTCAAGGTGATTGAATCTGATGGCCAAAGAAAGAATAGCAGCAGAGGAATGCGTTATTCTTCTAGGAGCCCAGAGAAACTCTACAGAAGAACCACCCACAAGCTGGGAAAAGCATTCTTCTTCACTAATCACGGCTTAGCTACAGCATTAGACTCACAGCTTTAAACATAATATATATTTTTAATAGTGGAAGGAGGGGGTAGAATCCAGCAAAAGAAGCAAAACAGTTCAAAATAACTTTGGAACTCCTACATAGAAATATAAAAAAAATAGGACTAAAGACATGAAAGGAAAAAAATGAAGAGTATTGTTCTGTCTGTCTTTAAATTGTATATATGTGGATTCATACTGTCTCCATCTCTACCCACAATTTACTTTTTTCACTCAATTTTTTGTTCTAAATACCCATTTTGATATAACATATTTGAGATGAACATCCCACTAGATCTCAATCTTGATCAAACTGTCTGCCTCTGATAACATCATAAAATTTTTGTAAGCTGACATTATACATTTAAAATATGTATAACAATGTCTTGTTAGCAATGTTAACACTCAGTAAAGGTTACCTATTATTATTTTCATCATTATTGGCAATTATTCATATGAACATACCACGATTTATATACCCACTCCCCTTTTGATGACGTTTTAACTAGTATCTAATATTTACTTGTTAAAAAAAAAATCTGGTAATGGACCTACTTGTACACATCTCCTCGTACGTATGTGTGAGAATATATCATACCTGGCTGTGAATTGTTGGATCAGAGGATGTGATAGATCAATACAGTAATGAGTCTCAATGAATCATGCCTCCTTGCACCCAGGCCCTGGTATTGTGTCCTCCCATATTGATTCTATTGAAGTCCATGTGACTTTTTTGGCCAATAATACATTGTTGGAGATAATTCGCTAGGGCTCTCTCACATTTCTTCACATCTCACAAGCAAGGCACTAATTGGTCTTTTGTTCCAGTCTATCTTTTCAAGGACATGTGTATAGCAAAAGGCCTTCGAAGATAAAGGCAGTGTCTCCCTACAGAACTAAGGACAGATTTGTTTAACATCCTGTATCATAAAGACAATGTCTTCTGGGGCAAAAAGCAGATTTGCTTGCAGCTGGTTATAAAAGATTTAGGTTCTATAAGCTCTAGAGTCCCCTGGCTGTGATTAAAACCCACTGCATGTGAAGCAGGCACCTCTGTTCCACTCTCATAAGACTTGAGGGGCAAAAAAACAGATGTGAACCCGATGTTCATGCTACTTGCTGTGTTTTGAGTAACAAAATCCTTTGCCTCTGGACCAAGAGACTTGTAGCTTCTGCCAACTTCCAGAAAACTATAGCAGGCTAATATGTCAGCTTGCAAGTAAGAGAAAATCTCACATCCAAATTTTTCAGGATAGCACCTATGATAAAGGGAGATTTTAAAATATGATAAAAGGAGAGGATTAAAACCTACTTGCACAATGTGGGTTTCCCTCTCTTGCTACTGGAAACTCTTTTGACACCCTGTGAAAACATCCAGGCTATTCTCCTGGTGAATGATAAAGAGCTTACAGGGTGAAGCCCCACACACCCAAGTCAAGGCTGAAACCTATTCGCGAGCTCAGATGACATTGTGAGAAAGCAGGCAGTAACCAGCCCAGCTCAAGCGGCTGGCCCTCAGAATCATGAGCTATACGCTGTCATCTCAAGCCACTCATTTTGGAGATGGTTAGTTATACAGCAAAGGGATACTGTAGAAAAGGTATCAATACAAGGCACTTAGTTAGTTACAACCTCATATTGATATATACCAGATATTGATGCAGGTCATGGAGATACAGCAATGAACAAATCTGATATATGTATCAGTGGATAAATTCAGCATCACCTTCATGTGATACTGGAAAGTTGATCCACAGATGTTTTGTACCAATATTCACTGGAAGCAATTCACTTGAAGAAATGCATGAATATTCCCATTTGCCATATTCTTACCAACAATTGTTATATTAGGACTTACTTTTTACAATCATGTATCTGAAATCGTATATCGTTGTTTTTATTTTCATTTTCCTGATTACTCGTGATTTGCTCTACACTTTATCTTCCATTTGGGATTCCTATTCAGTGAATTTCTGGCTCATGACCTTTACCCATCTTCCTATTGGGTTGTCTTTTCATTTATTTATTTATTATTCTTTAAGTAAACAAAACACGAGTTCTTTATCAATTAAGTGGGCTGCAAGTCTGAGGTTTGCCTTTAAAACTCTGTGGTTCTGTATATGTGTCTATGCTCCAGCTAGTGGGAAGTTGCTGTATAACAAAGGGAGATCAACTCCATGATGGGTGATGCCTTAGAGGGCCGGGACGGGGAGGGTGGGAGGGAGTCACGGGAGGGAGGGGATATGGGGATATATGTATAAATACAGCTGATTCACTTTGGTGTACCTCAAAAGCTGGTGCAAGAGTGTAAAGCAATTATATTCCAATAAAGAGCTTAAAAAAAAACTCTATGGTTGTTCCCTCTCTCTGAATCAAAACAACTTTTTAATGTTTCTTAAGTTTTATAATGTCTTAAAATCTTGTAAGGGGCAAGTTCTCCTTCTTGATTCTCATTCATTTATCTTTGCTAATCCAGTTCCCTTTTGCTTCTGTTACATTTGCCTCCATGTATATACATCTTGCCAAGTTCCACAAAGAACACCATGATGTTGCTTTCTTATCTTAGTTACTTTTATAATATTCAGTTATTACCCTCTCAGTGTCTATAGGATCTGTACTAGCTCTGTTATTCTCGATACTGATATATTATTTTTCCTCTCTTTTCTGATGAATCTAGTTAGCTGATGATCGATGTAGTCCATAATTCTCAAAGAACCTACTTTTGATTTCCCCAGTTTTCTCTACTGCTTTGTTTGTTTGGTATTCCACTGGTTTCTGCTGTAATTTTAATTATTTATTTAATTATTTATTTATTTATTTTAATGGCTTAATGATTATTTTTAATTTGTTTATTTATTGGTTGTGTTGGATCCTTGTTGCTGTGCGGGCTTTCTCTAGTTGCAGCGAGCGGGGGCTACTCTTCGTTGTGGTGCGTGTACTCCTCATTGCGGTGACTTCTCTTGTTGCAGAGCACAGGCTCTAGGCATGCAGGCTTCAGCAGTTGTGGCGCACAGGCTTAGTTGCTCCGCAGCATGTGAGATCTTCCCAGACCAGGGCTCGAACCCGTGTCCCCTGCATTGGCAGGCAGATTCTTAACCACTGTGCCACCAGGGAAGTCGCTAATTATTTTCTTTATAATGATTACTTTTAGTTTAAACTAATCTATTTTCTTAAGGTAGGAGCATAGGTCATTGATTATAGATGCACTGACCCTAAATGTCTGATATTTAAAAAGTTCCCATTAAGCCTTGCTTTAGCTGCATCTTTAAAAATGTCTGTAATTTGTTTACATTCTCCTTAAGTTTAAAATATTTTCTAATGTCCATTGTGATAATTTTCTGACCTGTGGATTATTTAGATGTTTTGGATTCTAAATACTAGAGGATTTTCCAGATATCTTTCTGTTATTGATTTCTTATTTAATTCCTTTTGTGATCAGAGAAAGTAACTTGTGTTATCTGAAATCTTTTAAATTTATTGGGATTTGGTTTTTGGCCTAGAATATGTTGTGTTGTACTAAATGTCTTGTGTACATTTAAAAAGAACATTGTTGGGTGTTGTTGGGTAGACTGCTTTATAAATGTAAATCAGGTCAACATGGTTAATTTGCATTGCTCATGTCTTCTATAGTCTTACTAACTTCCTATTATTCTATCTGTTAGTGGGAGCTAGAAGTATTATAAATTTTCCAACTATAATTGTTGATTTATTAAATTATTTCAGATCTACCAGTTTTTATTTCATATAATTTGAATCTCAGTTATTAGAGCCATAAAAAATAAGGATGGTTATTTACTCTTGATGACTTGACTTCTTTAACATTAAAAAATGATCCTCTTTTTCCCTGGTAACATTCTACTTTGGAAATCTAGTTTGTCTTATATTAAGATAGCCACTCCAGCTTTCTTCCGATAATATCAGAATGGTATATTTTCATCCTTTTACTTTTAAACTATCTTTGTGGCTATATTTAAAGTCTGTTTATTGTAAATACCAGGTTGTTAGGTTTTGCTTTATTAATCAGTTTAATCTCTGCCTTTTGATCGAATTTTTAGACTGCTTACATTTTATTATTGATATCATTGGGTTTAAGTCTTCCATCTTCCTACTGTACCATGTGTTCTATGTTCACTTTTTCCTGTTTTTCAGCCTTTTCTTGATTTTTTTTTTATGATTCAATTTAATCTCTTTCATTGGCTTATTAGATGTACGAATTTTTTGTGGTTGTATTAGGATTTAACTTGTTCCAGTCTACCTTCATGTAATATACCAGTTTGTGTGTAATATAACCTTAAAACATCATTTCATTTCATTCTTCCTACCCTTGTACTACTGTCATACATTTTACTTTTACTTATGTTAAAAACCCATAAAACAATGTTATTATTTTTCTTTAAAAAGCCAATCATCTTTTAGCGGCTTATAAAATTAAAAAAAATGATATCAACATATTTACCATATCTGATACTTTTTATTATTTTACGTATATTCAAATTTGAATCAGACATTATTTTTCTTCTTATTGAGGGATTCTCTGTAACATTTCCCATAGTTATAGTGTGAGTAAAACAGTGGTACTCTACTGATGGTAATACTCTAAGGTTTTCTATACTTAAAAAATATTTCACTGTTGTTTATGAAAGATATCACTTGGCAGATAATTCCAAATTGACAATTTTTTTCTTTATCATAAAGTTATTATTCCACTCTTCTAAGATTTACATGGTTTCTGAGGAGAAATCTGCTATCATTACATCTTTTTTTCTTCTGTGTACAAGGGGCCTTTTTCCTACCTCTGGCTTTGAAGAGTCTCTAATCACTGGTTTAATACAACTGTGTTATGATGTGCATCGGTATAGATTTCTTCTGATTGTGGTGCACTGGGCTTCTTGGATCTGTGGCTTTAGAGTATTGTTTATTGCCTTTCTGGGACTCCAATTACAAATACTAGAATACTTGATGTTTTCTCACAGTTCACTGCCATACTGCTCCTTTTAAAAAAAGTCTTTTTTTTTTTTCCTCTCTGTATGCCATTCTGGATAGTTTCTATTGCCATGTCTTTAAGATCATTAATTTTTTCTTCCACAATGTCTATTTTGCCATTAAACTCATCTAATTTATTTTTCATCTTATATAGTCTAAATTTTATCACTAGAAAAAAATTTGTCTCTAGAATTTTATCTCTTGATTTGGGCCCTTTTTATATCTTCCATGTGTCTCTTTAACAAGCTCATGCTTTCCTCTTCATATTGAGCGTATGCTCTATATTTATAATATGTCTTTAATATTCTTGTCGGCTAAGTCTCCATGTTGTTATTTCTCGTTCTGTTTCTATTGATTACTTTTTCTCATCATTAAAGTAATTTTCTGCTTCTTTTCATGCAGGTAATTTTTGATTTGATGCCAGACTTTGTCAAATTTTCAGTCTGAATATTGCATTCTCTTTTCATTTCTTTAAATACTTTTGAGATTTGTTCTATTACGCGGTTATCTGGAAACAATTAGATCCTTTCAAGTCTTGTTTTTAAGATTTGTCAGATGAATTCAGATAGCCTATATACCAAAGAACTCTGACTGATAAGAACAACAACAATATCTGTGTGAGTTGTTCCACATGATCCTTTCTGATAGGATTTTCCCCAATATTGACAATTTCCTCACCCACGTGCACCAATCAGCACTAAGCTGAAGACTGCAGAGGAATCCTGTGCAAATCTCTGGAGCTCTCTTTCCCTGTGCCATTTTCTTCTCTCCAGTACTCTTCCCTATGAATTTCAGCACCTTGGCCTCCCAAAATCTGAATTCTGTCATGTAACCCAGTGGACCTATTTTGATTTCCCTCTTCTTGCTCTGCATCCTGGAAATTCTCTCCAGTTGTTAAACTGGAAGTAATCATATAGCTCACCTTATTTGATTCTCTTTTCTCAGATCTCACTATCTTGTGTTGCCTGCTCAATGTTTGAAACATAATTGTTTCAATACTTTATTCACTTTTCTAATTCTCTAAGATAAGAGATTCAGTTTCTGTTCTCTTGAATAAAAGCAGAAGTCTTAAGCTTTGTTATCGCATGTATAATTCTTTTTTAACAAATGGATTTAAAGCTGCACATGCCCTCTAATCCTGCAAGTATGATTATTATTTCTAAATATTTTGTTATTTTCATTAAGATTTCCTATTTGAGTCATAAACTATGTAAAAGTACATCTTTATTTTTTTTATTGAAGTATAGTTGCTTAAAAGTATGTCTTTAGATTCCAAGTTTATCAGATCTTTTTGACCAACATTGATTAATACTTTTAATCATAACGCATTTTTAAAGAATTTGGTCCGAATGATATTGTTTATATTTACTAAAATTTCCTTTATGGACTAATATGTGGTTAGTTTTATATGTGCTTAGAAATAATGACTATTGTCTTTTGGGGGATAAAGTTTTTATTAAAATCAATTGTATTAACACTACTGTGTTGTTCAATTTTTTGCATCTTCACTAATTTTCTCTTTGAGTGATTCATCAGATTCTGAGATGTTTGTTAAAAGTTGACACTATGATAAAAAAAATTTCAACCTCTCCTTGAAATTCTTTGCTTTTTTGCTTAATACATTCCAATTCAGTATTGTTAAAGGTATGAAGTTCATGACTGTTCATACATTCGGACAAATTTTTCTGCTTACCATTAAGCATAATTATTTTTGCCTGCGCCTATGATTTCCTTATATTAATATATCTATATATCTTTTTAAATATAGCATTTTAAAACTAAGCTACAAATAGATAGCCATAATATTCGATTTCAGTTTAGTTTTATCGTGTAGTAGGAAAAGAAGTATGGATCTGTAAATAGGTTTACAATAAAATGCATATGAGAATAAAATGAAATTATAGCTATTAAGGTACTTTTGTAAGGATAAAAATACCCTACAAATACTAAATATCAGAACTTCCCTAGTGGTCAGTAGTTAAGACTCCACACTTCCACTGCAGGGGGCCTGGGATCGACCCCTGGTCAGGAAAGATTCCACATGCTGCACAGCACTGCCAGAAAATAAAATAAAATTTTAAAAGTTTAAGGCATCTTTGGGAAATAAAGGCAGAGATATTAAAAACAAAACAAAACCTAAATATCATTGGTTGTTTGTCACTCTTCTTCAGTCATCAAAAAACACAAAATCTACCCCCCATTGGTAATTACAAAAAATGAAAGCAAATGGAGGAACTGATCTGCTTAAAATTTTTAAAAATCCATTTCCAAAACTAAAACATCATAGAGCAACTACGGAGATTCATAGATCAAGCCATTAAGGGTTAAAAAGGATGGATTGACTAGAGGCTCACATTTTCTTAAAATATATCTCTTTAATTTTGTAAAGAACTATTTAACATGGTGTTTTGTCATTATAAATGACTAATAATTAATGTCACTCAATCATCTGCTCATATATGTCTTAGTTTTATAACAAATACCATAGACTGGGTGGCTTACAAAAAAGAAATTCATTTCTCAGAGTTCTAGAGGCTGGGAAGACTGAGATCAGGTTGCCAGAATGGTGGGGTCATTAGCGTAGGTTCTCTTTCTGGTTTGCAGATAGTTGCCTTCTTACCCTATCCTTCCTTGGCAGAGAGAGGAAACAAGCTTTCTCGTGTCTCTTCTTATAAGACCTCTAAGCCCTTCATGAGGGCTCCACTCTCATGACCTAGGTACCTGCCAAATGTCTCATATCCAAATATCATCACATTGGAGATTAGGGTTTCAAAATATGAATTTTGGGAAGACATATTCAGTCCATAGCAATATATTTTGGCTATTTTTATTAATGAGTTCATCTATTTTGTTACTAAATGTTAAAATCTTTTACATAGTAATATCATTAAATGTATACATTATTTCACTTTTGTTTTCATTTCAATATTAATAACTTTATAGTATACATCACTTGTAATTGTTTTTATGCAAAATATCAATATGACCCTAGAATTTACTGTCTTTCTTTTGTGCATACCATATTTTCCCTAAATCCCTCACCTTCATTTTTTTCTAGTCATTTTATGCTTGGTCCCCTTTTCTTGTTTTAACTACTTAATCGTCTAGAATGTACCATTTCCCCAAATACATCTTACTTTCTGTAAGTAAGTTTCTTAATGTGAACTCTGTCACATTCTGTATATAAATGTGGTTGGGTCTCTTTATGCTTTCTACTTGGTACAATTAATCAGTCAGTTCTTATCCCATACCAAACTATTTTAATGACTTTGGCATTCTAATACCATTTCAATATTAACCAGTACAAACCACTTCTCATTATTCTTTTATTTTCAGAATTTGTGGGATGTTATAATCATTAATTTTTCAAGATGACCTTTAGAAACATCTTTAAAACTGTTCAAAAACATCCATTGATATTTTGACTGGAATTATATCATATTATAAATTGTGCTATATGGAGAATTAATATTTTTAGTATTGAGTCTTGGTATTTGCCTCCATACAGTCGTTATATTTAGTAGGGTTTTTTGCACTTCTCTTACATTTCTTAATAGGTATTTATTTGTACATATTTTATATTTACTGTTGCTGATTAGCAGGATGACAGTACAATTTGTCATTCAAACCAGTAGAACTTAATAGTGTTAAGGAACACTGTTAATAATAAGAAGCTTGAACTGGATCTCATACTATAATCTTCATATATTAATATTTTTAAAATTTCACTATTAACTTTTTTTATTGACATATGGTTGATTTATAATATTGAATTAGTTTTAGGTGTACAGCATAGTAATTCAGTATTTTTCTGGTTTATACTCCACTAAAAGTTATTACAAGATAATGGCTATAATTCCCTGTGCTACATAATATATCCTTGTTGCTTGTCTATTCTATACACAGTAGTTCATATCTCTTAATCCTGTACCTCTAAGGTGCCTCTCTGCCTGTGCCTCCCTCCACTTGTAGTCACTAGTTTGTTTTCTGTGTCTGTGAGTCTGTTTCTGTTTTGCTATATACATTCATAAATAAAATTTTGTTTTCTAATAGGTTAATGCAACTAAACAGCAATGGTGTATATGTACACATATTTTTTAAACAAGCCAACCTCTCCACCTTTATCATTAAATGTAATAATTATAGTCAATTCTCTTGTTTTCTCAGATTGTTAAATATGTCACTTACATAAGAGAGAGAATTTTCATACCACCTTATATTATTTATATCCCTAATTCATTTTTCTTAATTTATTGCACATATAGGACTTCCAGAAAACTATTAAATACTAGGAGTGAAAGAAGATATTTTTATTGATTCCTGACATCATTGGGACCATCACTAGCACAATATCATTTCAATATTAAAGAAAGTTGTTTCGTGTTAAGAGGGTATCCTTCCTAATTTTTGTTTTTGTAAATAATACTTTAATTGAAGCTTAACAGACATAAAACACAATACGTGAAATTTTACATGAATAGCTCAATGAAATTTGACATCTGTGTAACCAACACCAGAATAAGGTAGAGAATATTTCCAACCCTTCAGTAGTATCTTTGTGCCCCCATAGAATTAAAGTACTCCAACACAAAATAAACAAATATTCTAATATATAACATACACTAATTTTCCTGATTTTGAAATAGATACACACACACAACTTTTTCCCTCATACTACATACTCTTTTGCATCTTAATTGTTGATAATTATAATTATCTATTGTATGAATGTACCTCAGCTTATTTATTCAGTCTCTTTTTTTATGTCCATTTCGGTGGTTTCCAGTTTAGGTCTACTACCAATATTTTACTATGAAGTTGCTAATTATATCTTTTGGTGAACACACACATATCTGTTTTAAATATGCATAGGAATTTAATTACTGGACTATAGAGTATATATGTGTTCAGCTTTACTAGATACTATCAAAGAGTTCTCCAAAGTGGTTGTATCAATCAACACTAAAAAGCAATGCGAGTGTACCAGCTATTCTACATCCTTAACTTCATTTTTAATTATTTTCTTTTTAATTTTAGCCATTCAGGTAAGTGTGTTGAAATATATCACTGTAAATTTTAATTTGTAATTCCCAGAAGAGAAGTGAAGTTGAACATCTTTTCATATATTAATTTGCCATTTGGATATCACCTTTTGTGAAGTGCCTATTTAAGATGTTTTTCCATTTTCTGAATCAGTTTCAAATTTTTTCTTATACATTCACCTGGGTTCTGCACATATTTTTGGGTATGACTTACTTAAATATGTATTTGTAGGAAATATTTTCCATTCTGTAGTTTGTCGTAGAATCTCTGATGGCTTTTGATATGTTTTGATGAACAAAGTATCTTAATTCTAGTAGTACAATTAATCAAATTGATTTTTTTATGATTAGTGCTTTATGCCTCACTCAGTTGCAAGAAGATATCCTCCATGTCCTCCTGTGATTTTTTTTTTTTAAACACTTTAATTTTTAGCCTCTCTATTCAGTTTTCTCATATTCCATCTGGAATTGAATGTTTTGTGTGATCTGAATTTGGATGTCAAGATTCATTTTTTCCATATGGATATCTAATTGGCTCAACATTACTTTTGAAAAAATGTACTTTCACAAATTCATTATAATGCCAACTTTCTCATCGTAAGTCAAGTGTTCATATACGTGTGGGCTGATTTCTAGACTCTTCATTCCATTTCAATGATCTATTTATCTATTATTACACCAGTACTATAATAATATAATTACTATAGCTTTAAAATAGGTCTTGAAATCTACATGTATACTTCAGTTTAGTTTCCATTTTTGATTACTGTCTTGAATATTCTTGTCCTTATATGTTTCTATTCTTGGTGAATATGGTAAAGTCCTGCTTAGATACCCTTTCAGTGGAGGAAAGGTGTTTCCTGGAGGAAGGGCTCAGTGTTCCCTCCTTTTTCGGGACTGCCTTAACTGGGGAGAGGCATCTCACCTAAGGCCATGCCCCTTTCCTAAGGGTAACCCATATCTATGGACTGAACACTGTGGGGTATGAATGTCTGACTCCTTTTCTCAAACTCAGGACAAAGTGCACGGTCATCTCAGCTTCAAAGATTCTCATTGAGAACTCATCCTCAAGAGTTCTCTGCTGAGAATACATTTCAGTTCAGCTTCTCCTTTTATCTAATTCTGTTTCCAGGCCCTCCCTTCCTCAACTATTATTCTCCAGGACATTCCTAAGGAACCTCCTGCTGCTCATCTCCATCTCAGAATGTGTTTCCTTGGAAACTGCATCTGTGACAATTGGTGCCAGAAGTGGTCCAAGAAAATAGACTGGATTACCCATCACCCTGCTGGTAACAAGAAACTAATAACTTCTTAAGGTGGAGTACTGGTAGCCCCACTACAAGGTAGTAGTGCAATTGTTAAAACCTTTACCTATGGTGAACTGGGATGGTATACTGGTGAAGGTGAATGCATTAGTGGTGTAAAATATCAAGACCTTAAGTAATATGTGGGATACAATAACTATAAGGACAGCAAAAATGAGTGAATGTTGCTAAGCTCAGCTGAAGATAATGAAAAACTGAGAGTGATTAATCACAACCAAAATCTAAGGGCCTCCTTGGTAATTTAAACAACAGGACAGCAGAAAAAGATTAGAACATACCCAGAACTTAAATCATAAGAGTAGCAGAGCCCCAGAGGTTAAACTCGCAGCCTAAGCAAGTCTGCTATTCAAGGTCAGGGCTTTGGTTTGGAAATTTCAGGTCTGTGACACATGGGACACCTGAGTTGAATAACACAAAAATCTTGACTTCCTTGATTCCTTGAACCACCTGAACCTACAGAAGTTGCTCACTCCTCCCACTTAAGGACTAGTACTCTTTTTTTGCTTAAAAATGGTGCAAAGCATCTCCCCAAGCATACAACATAAGCCCATTTCAGGATCATCTCCAACTCTTCCCCTGGCCTTTAGCCCAAAAACCTGGGTTAAGCCATGACATAACTTGACCAGAGATGGGCTAGGTCTGATAAGATAGTAAGAAGTCCGTGCTAAAGAACCTGCAGGACCTTAGCTGCATGTATTGGCAAAGGCTGGGAGAATACATATGAGACTGAATTCTGAGAGATCTTGATCAAAGGCTGTGGAGCATCCGGATGGCTGCTAAACGCTTGAGAAACGTGATGGTCAGCAATAAGTGAGGTGGAAATGCAGAAATTCCAATGCAGAGGGTAGAAAAAGGAATTAAGAGACTTAGAAAAGTGGGCTTATTAAAGTGAATATACCATTTAAGGCCAGGAAACCCACCAGAAGTCTTTATTCTACAGTAGTGCCCAAAGACTATACTATTTACCAAAGCAATAAAGCTTGTGCTGGAAAAGAAGGCACAAACATCAGTAACATTCTCCGTACTGGTTCTCCTCTGTAAGCTGCAACTGAGGACTGGAGTTAGAATTACAGATCTAATGTCAAGAGTGATCATAGGACCGCAGAACAATAAAGGCCAGGTAGTGGGGCTTAACCATCAGAATCCCGGTGTCATTCATGACGTCAAAGGCACAGCCAACGGTTATGACCCACAGAAAGTTATGGAGGTTTTTAATAGAATACAGCATCTCCATGAGCAAAACAGATGGGCAGCGAACAAGGGAACTACTCATTCCATATAATCAAAGAAAGCAAAGACAGCTGAGGGCAATCACCTAAACAACATTTTTTGATTCTTTGCCCAGTTTTTGAACGTAAGCCAGTTTTCAGACCCTAATCCGTTGAGTGAAGGAAAAGCCAGGTGTCAAGGAAGAAGAATATATGATATGTGCAATTTTTCCCCCTTTCCTTCCCCCTATGATTATTTACTTAAGTAAACAATATCACCACCCTGAGGGGTAGGAGGGAAATGGCAGAAGTTAATGCTTTAAATTAAAACCTAGATACAGGGGTAGTGTTTCTCTGATATACACATTTAATTTTCAATCTGATTCCTGTAAAAACTAGATGAATCAGAGAAAATGATAGTAAATTACCACAAGTTCAACTTAGCAGTTCGATGTGCAGCTGCCGTGTCCAGTGTGGTATCTTTGCTACAGTAGATTAACACAGGCTCAAGTGCCTGGTTTGCAGCCAAGGGTCTGGTAAATGCGTTGTTTTATATCTCTGTTTTCAAAAATGAGGGTCAGAAACAGTTTAATTTCACTTGGAATAGACAAGAATACCATGTCATAATATAGTCTAAAGAGATCTGGACAGGTTAGACATCACTCAGAATGCCACACTGGTTTATAAGGTTGATGATATCATGCTAACCAAGAAGTTGCTGGTGCATTGGAGACTTAAATTCATAAAACTCATGAATTCCAGAGAAGAGGAGATAACCCTACAAAGAATCAGGAACCCACCAACCAATATCAGAAAATGTTCCTGGTGTCCAGTGGTAAAGGGCATACAAGGCCATTCTCTTCAAAGTGAATAATAAATTATTGTATCTTGTCATTCCTACCACAAAGAAAGGAGAATGAACAGCATAGGACATCTTGTATTCTTAAGGCAGCATATTCTACCCCTGAAAATATTGCATAAATCCATTGCAGAGAGTGACATGATAATCTGTCAGTGTGAGAGAGGTCCAGAGTAGAAAGGGCTCTGTAGTGGGTTCAGGCTGTGATGTCAGCTTTGGCTCTTGGACCTGAAGAACCAGTACACCAGCGATTTCTTGATTACCTTCTCTGATTAGCACATATCTGTCCTACAACTGTGAAGCACTGAATTCTGCCAATAACCTGAATGACACTGAAAGAGAATCCTGAGTTCCAGATGAGACCAGAGCCCTGGCCTACACCATAATTTCAACCTTGTGAGATCCAGAACAGAATCCAGCTATTTTGAACCCAAACATCTCACCTACTGAAACTGAAATGATAAATCTGTGTTGCTTGACAATTACCACCTGCTAAGTTTGCTGGTAACTTCTTACACAGCAAAAGAAAACTAACATATTCGCCACTGGTGTTCTTGGGGGCTGTCTTTGAATGCCTAGTAGAGAAAAATGCCTTGTGGAATTTGTGCCAACTTCAAAAGGAAAACTATAAGGTAGACTTTTAATGTTCTGAAACAAGGCTATGCCATTCGAAGTAGAGAAATATACACTAGTTCATGGTGTGCTACTGGGCCATGGTACAGCTGGAGCATACAACCATATGGCAACAAACCTGTCATCACGACCCAGCTTCTATCAGACCCATAAAGTTATAAGCTGGACAGGTCCATTGCAAAAGAGACGTGGTACAACTATGAATCATCATGAACAGGATTAGAAAACACAAGCAAGGGACTTCCCTAGTGGTCCAGTGGGTAGGACTCCACGCTCCCAATGCAGGGGGCTGGGGTTTGATCCTTGGTCAGGAAACTAAATCCCACATGCATGCTGCACCTAAGAGTTCACATGCCACAACTAAGAAGTCCCAGCCGCAGCTGGGAGCTTGCATGCTGCAACTAAACATGCCACAACGAAGAGCTGCATGCTGCAACTAAGGCCTGGCACAGCCAAAATACATAAATAAATAAATATTTAAAAGAAAGAAAGAAAGAAAGAAAATACAAGCAAGTTGCAGGTTGCCTAGATCCCCATGTCAAACACCACTATTGTATCAGCACTTCTCCCTCAGTTCACACATTTGTCACACCTGGATGATTTGGCTTCGGTATGTCAGTGCAACCCAAAAATGGACAGCAGCTGTACCACACTCCCACTTAGGAGCAGCTTTGAAAGACATGGAAGGGGAAAGTCTCGCATAAGGCAGAGCTTTAGGTAATCACCTGTGTATTAAGAATATAAATGGACTCATGGCCATTGGTATGTGGCAACATATGTGAGTAAGCACAAAGTATACATATTTTTTATACATGTTTGGTGTACAAAATGAGCATGTTAACTCCCAATAGAGAGCATTCTCCACAGAAAAGTCACTAAATAAATAAGCAGACAAAATGATCTACAAGTGGATCTCAGCCAGCCTCTGTCACAGTGCGGGCACAATGGGCACGTGAACATCATAGACATGTGACGTAGGGACAGAAGCTATAAATGGACCTGATTGCTGGACTCCCACATGTCAAGGCTGATGCAGTTACTGCCACTGCTTCGTGTTCAGCCTGACTGCAACAGAGAGCAATACTAACACAACAGTGTAACCATACTGTATGAAGAAGATTTGATGGCAGGATGACCTCAAAGAGCTCCTTCAGTCTTGGAAGGGGAAACAATTCTGTTCAATAAGAATAAACACATACTCTAGCATGAGTTTGCCTTTCCTAACAGCTGGGTCTCATTTGGCACTATTCTTGAAGGGATGCCATTGGATCCCACTTACATCATGGCAATTAAGGGAGCTACGTTACAATAAGAAGGTGATGGAATGGGCACACGAGCCATTCTCTGTTTCATACACCAGGAGATTCATAGAGCAACAAAGCAATATTGAACACAGAGCTGAAGAACCAGCTCCAAGACGATACTTTGTGAGGATGTGGTGCCACACTAAAGGGTGTAGTATACAATCTAAATTAATTACCTTTTTATAGGGCTATATCCCCAAAAGGCAGAACATATCAGCCTGGAAACCAACGGATGGAAACTAGAGTGGCTTTGCTTTTCTTCACTTCCAGACAAACTACTTGAGGGATTTTTGCTTACCATTTCCATAGCTCTGGGCTCTGCAGATTTAGAGGCCCCCATTCCCAAAGGAATAAACCATCCACCAGGGAGAAACAGGAAGAGTCCTTTGAACTATAAGCTACATCTACATCATGGCTACTTGTGTTTTTCATGCTAAGGGTTCAGCAGACAAGTAGGAGATCCAACAATAAAAGTACTACCCTCTCAAAATAAATCTGATAACAGCTTCAGAATTGCCTAGAGGGTTGGCTGAACCCTCTACTGAGACAGCATTATAGCTTAAATTCTCCATCTACTCCATCATGCTGCCTTCCCTTCCCATTCGCAGGAAAGGAAGACTTCCACATGATAATTTCTACCTCAGGGTCTGATTGTCAAGGAATTCAACCTGCAATACCATATAAATTTTAAAATCAGGTTGTCAATTTTAACCAAAAATCTGCATGAATTTTTTTTATTAGGATTGCATCGAATCTGCAAACAATTTGGGGAGAACTGTCATCTTAAAATATGGGACGTTCTAATTATTTTATGTGGTATATCCACATATTTTATGGGACTTTATCCAGTTCTCTCAATGTTTTGTACATTCCTCTATAGAGATCTATATACATTTCATTAAATTTATCTCTATAGACTTGATGTTTTTAAAACTGTTGTCAAGGATAATTTTTTAAATAATTGTTGCTTATTTGTAGAAATAAAATTGTTTTCTATCTTGTGTAAATACTGATGTTGAATTATTAAATCTAATGGTTCATATAATATATTCTTTGGTAATTTCTGTGTACATTTTTTCCATTCCAATCTTTTTAAAAGCTGATTTAGAATACATCCAATTATTTATTTCTTCTTGTATCAATTTTTCTAATTTTTTCTAAATATTTGCAAACTTCATCAATGTATATTAGCTAAAGCTATTCCTAGTATACCCTTTTTTCTATATCTGTAACACCTGTGATGATGTTCCCTTTTTCATTTAAGAAGCTGATAATTTGTGTCACCTTTTAAAATTTTTAATTATTCTTACTAGAACTTACCCATTTTATGAAAGAAATACTTTTGACTATGAGTCTCTGTAATTTATATTTATCATCAATCATTTAATATTTATATTTATCTGGTCTTATATTTATTTCCTTTCTTCTACAATTTTTGAGTTTGCTTTATAGTTCTTATATTTATTATTTCCTTTCTTCTATAATTTTTTAGTTTACTTTATAGTTCTTTATGTACCATTTCTAGATAATTAGATAGTGGTGGAGATCTTAGAGTTTTCTAAGTATAGTATCATGTCACCTGCAAATAGTGACAGTTTTATTTCTTCCTTTCAAATCCAAATGCTTTTTATTTCTTTTTCTTATCTGATCGCTGTGGCTAGGACTTCCAATATCATGTTAAATAGAAATGGTGAGAGTGGGCATCCTTGCCTTTTTTCTGTATTTAGCAGAAAAGCTTTCAGCTTTTCACCATTGAGTATGATGTTAGCTGTGGGTATGTCATAAATGGCCTTTATCATGCTAAAACCTGTTCCCTTCATACCAACTTCGATGAAAGTTTTTATTTTAAGTGGGTGTTGAATTCTGTCAAATGCTTTTTCTGAATCTATTGAGATGATCATGTGGTTTTTATCCTTTGTTTTGTTATAGTGGTGTATTACACTGATTGATTTGTGAATATTGAACCATTTTTGCATCCCTGGAATAAATCTCACTTGATCTTAGAGTATAATCCTTTTTATGTATTGTTGAGTTTGGTTTGCCAATATTTTGTTGAGAGTTTTTATGTCTATATTCATCGGAGATACTGGCCTGTAATTTTCATTTTTTCATACTGTCTTTGTCCGCTTTTAGTATCAGGATAATGGTGGCCTCATAAGTGAGTTTAGGAGGTCAATCATTTAATTATGTGGAATAGTTTGAGAAGGATAGATATTAACTCCTGTTTATATGTTTGGTAGAGTTCACCTGTGAAACTATCCAGTCCTGGAATTTTGTTCGTTGGGAGTTTTTTGATTACTGATTCAATTTCAATATTAGTAATTGGTCTGTTCAGATTATCTACGTCTTCATGATTCAGTCTTGGAAGATTGTGTTTTCCAGAAATTTATTCATTTCTTCTGGGTTGTCCAATTTGTTGGCATATAACTGTTTATACTATTCTCTTATGATTGTAATTTTGGTTGTAATTTATCCTCTCTTATTTCTTATTTTGTTTATTTGGGCACTCTTTTTTTTTTCTTAATAAGCCTGGCTACAGGCTTATTCAATTTTATCTTTTAAAAACTCAGTTCTTGGTTTCATTGATCTTTTCTATTTTAGGGGTCACTATTTTATTTATTTCTACTCTGATCTTTATTATTTGCTTCCTTCTGCTGTTTTGGGGCTTTGTTTATTCTTTTTCTAATTTCTTTAGGTGGTAGTTTAGGTTGTTTATTGGAGATTTTTTTTGTTTCTTGAAGAAGGTCTATAATGCTATAAACATACATCCTAGAACTACTTTTACTACATCCCAAATATTTTGGAAAGTTGTGTTTTTATTTGCATTTGTCTCAAGGTATTTTCTGATTTCCTCTTCAATTTGTTTTTTTAGTAGTATGTTGGTTTTTTAGTAGTGTGCTGTTTAGTCTCCACATGTTTGTTTTTTTCCATTTTTCTTCCTGTAATTGATGTCAAGTTTCATACTGTTGTGGTTGGAAGAGATGATTGATATAATTTCTATCCTCTTAAATTTGTTGAGGCTTGTCTGTGGCCTAGCATGTGATAAATCCTGGGAATGTTCCAGGAGTGCTTGAAAAGAATGGGCATTCTGCTGTTTTGGATGGAATGTCCTGTAGATATCTAGTAAGTCCAAGTGGTTTAATGTGTCATTTAAAATGACTATTTCCTTATTAGTTTTCTTTCTGGATGGTCTGTCCATTGATATAAATGGACGTTAATGTTCCCTAATATTGTATTACTGTTAATTTCTCCATTTATGTCTATTAATATATGTTACATATTTATGTGCACCTATACTAAGTACATATATGTTAATGATTGTTAGTCTTTTCTTGTATTGATCCCTTTATCATTATATAATGTTCTTATTTGTCTTTTATTATAGACTTCATTTTAAACCTGCTTTGTCTGATATGAGTATTGTTATGCCAGTTTTCTTATGATTTCCATTTGCATGGAATATCTTTTTCCATCCCCTCACCTACAGTCTGTGTGTGTCTTTAGCTCTGAAGTGAGTCTTTTAAAGGCAGCATATAGATGGTTCTTTTTTATCCCTCCAATCATCCACCCTATGTCTTTTGATTGGAGCCTTTAGTCCATTGACATGTAAAGTGATTATTAATAGGTGTGTATTTATTGCTATTTTGTTACTTGTTTTTCAGTTGTTTTTGTAGTTCTTTGTTCTTTTCTTCTTCTTATAGTCTTTTCCCTTGTAGTTTGTTGATTTTCTTTAGTGTTATTTCTATCTTCCATTCTGTCCAGTCTTTGTGTATCTGTTATAGGTTTTTGCTTTGTGATTACCATGGAGTTCACATATGTTAACCTATAACTACATCAGCTTTTAAAAACTGATAATCATTTAAGTTCAAATGTTATAAAAGATCTACATTTTTACTACCCCCATGACTTTTTGTTTTTGATATCATATTTTACATCTTCATGCCTATCCTTTAACTGTTTATTGTAGTTATAGTTGCTTTTACAATTTTTGTCTTTTAGCCTTCATGCTAGTTTATGTAAATAGTTAATCTACTGCCTGTACTATATATTTGCCTTTACCAACAGGATTTTTCCCTTCCTATTATTTCTTATTTCTTGTGGTAGCCTTTTCGTTTTCACTTAAAGAAGACCATTTAACCCTTGATTTAGTCCTTGATTTAGTATTGATTTAGATTGATTTAGTATTGATGAACTCTTAGTTTTTGCTTGTCTGAGAAACTCTTTCTCTCTCCTTCAATTCTGAATGATAACCTTACTGGGTAGAGTATCCTACTTGGCAGATTTTTCCCTTTCAACACCTTAAATATATCATGGCATTCCTTTCTGGCCTACAAAGTTTCTGCAGAGAAATTAGCTGATAGCCTTATGGGTATTCCCTTGGATATGACTTTGTTTTTTCTCTTGCCTCTAGAATTTTCTCTTTATCTTTAACTCTTTACATTTTAATTATATGTCTTGGTGTGGTCTGTGTGGGTTCATCTTGTCTGGGACTCCTTGTGCTTCCTATATCTGTGTTTATCTGTTTCCTTCTTCAAGTTAGGGAAGTTTTCAGCCATAATTTAATCAAATACATTTCCTACCTCTTTCTCTCTCTTCTCCTTTTGGGACTCCTATAAAGTGAATTAGTTACTATCGTCTGTGTTGTCCCAGAATTCCCTTAAACTATCCCCATTTAATTTTTTTTTTTTCTTTTTGCTGTTCTGATTGGGTGATTTCAACTATTCTATCTTCTAGATCTCCTATGCATTCTTCTGTATCATCTAATCTGTTTTTAATTTCTTCTGGTGTATTTTTTCATTTCAGTTATTGTATTCTTAAAATCTGACTAGTTCTTTTTCATTTTTTCCAGTTATTTGTTGAAATTCTCACTTTTTTTTCTATTATTTCCCAAGTTCAGTTTGCATTCTTATTACTATTGCTTTGAATTCTTTACCAGGTTAATTATTTCTCTCTTTTATTAGGGCTTTATTCAGAGTTTTTTTCTTGTTCTTTCACTTGAAACATATTCCTCTATCTTCTCATTTTCTTTAACACTCTCTGTCCCTATGAAATTATTACTCATCCTGATCCTGAAGGCATGTTCTTGTGTGGGAGCATCCCTATGCAGTCTGCATGTGCCCAGTGGCTTTGATAGGAGAGCTGGATCTGAAGTGCACAGCAGCTGCATCTTACCCCAGGTTGCAGCGGCATCCACTGCCTCAGTGTAAGATAGGGCTGGAATTAGAGAGGCCAGAACCAGAGCCAGGTGCAAGCTGGGGCTTCTCCTATGCTCAATGGCAGTCACTGCCCTAGCAGGGGCAGGGTTGGTCATAGGGTCTGAGGGGCTGGAGCAGGAGCCCTGAAGGTGTTGGGTATCTCCTGGGTGTGATGGCAGTCTCTACCTTTGTTGAGGGTGTGGCCAGGGCTTGAGGGTTTGGGGCTGTACAACTGTGCTGGTTTCACTTTTTCCCCTGGTATGTGCATCTTGATTAGAGGCTGCATTGGGGCCACAGAAAATGGAGCTGCACTACTGAGCTGGTTCCATTCCTTCCTAATTCTGCATGCATATATGCATGCCTGCAGTGGTGGTCTCTGCCCTGGAGCTAGTTCTGCTCCCTCTCAAGTGTGCACATGGACACATATACTGGCAATCCTCTGCCTTGGTCAAAGTCAGGGCCAAGTCTGAGTCAGTTCTGTTCCTTCTAAATATGTGCACTGGCATTGGCAATTGCATCCTCTACCTTAGTGGGGAGCAGTACTGGAGCAAGAGGCGCTGGAGCAGGAGGTTGGTGCAGTAAGAGGGTAAGCCAGAGCCTGGTTCCTGGTAAGCTGGCCAGAGCACCAGGAAGCTTTCAGTCTGCTGTTTCTGCTCTGTAGCTGGAGCAGGCAAGTCTGTACACGAGTGCTTTAAGAGTAGAGTCTCAATTTCTCACAGCTCTCTGGTAAGCCCCACTGGTCTTCAAACCAGCTAAATGGGGTCATCAGTGTCAGACTCCAGGTTAAGGTGCCTAATATGTGGTTACAATCCCTTTTTCCCCAGGAGGATTCTCAAGCTTTTGATATCCCCCACTTCTTCTGGGTTTCTTGCTAGGGTTCCAATCTGGAACTCCAATTACATATATTTTAGTCACTTTCACCAAGTTCCATGTGACTTTCTCTATATTACCTACTAATTTATACCTCTGAGTTTCAATATGAATATATTTTATTGACCTAGCAATCCCCTATTTTGTTATGTCTAAATGCTTATAAACCCATTTAATAGCATCTTTATATTTATATATCCATCACCTTTATCTCTTAATTTGATTGCTACCTGCAAGGTTCTTTAGTTATCTTTGCTAACGTATGTGAGATTTTCATTCCCCTGAGGTAATCCTTTAACCAAGAATTGACAAGTACCTATAAACACTTTTGTTCCCTTGCTTCTGATTGGGGACACACTTAGGAGGATCTATACTTTCTCTAGATCTCCTCTGAAGGATTTTACTCAACATCTCACCCTTGCTTGGCCCTGGTCCCACCTCGTCACTCATATCATTTTTTTCTTGGAATATTTTCTAATAAATCAGTTGCACACAAATTCTTATCGCAGAATTTGTTTCTTGGGAACCTAACTAAAAGCACATGAGTACTGATTTCCAGATGTTAATTACTAATTTTTTTCAATACCAGATTTCCCCATGACATCTTTATTCATAGAATATAATTCTCTCATAAAATTCTCAATCTTGTCATCTATTTTCGTGTATGTATTAATCATGATTATTTTAAAATGTATGACTAACAAAACCCATGTCCAGTACACATGTGGATCTCCTTCTATTACCATTTTTTTCTATTTAATTGATATTCTTAGTTTTTTACTGATTTCTGAACATTGGATATGAAACATTCTTATCTATCAGTAGTTCCTTCTCATCAAGACTTTGTCCCTTCACATCCTAGTTACTTTGCCAGTGCCTTCACATACATTTTTTCAAGCTATTATCATTGTTATTGAAAGGAGTGAAGGTATACACAAACTATTTCACAGTCAGAAGAGGAAGTCATATCCTATCATTATGAATTTACTAAAAGTATTTTGTCAATAATGCAGCTTGAATTTTATCAAGAGACTTTTCAGTATCTATTGAGGTAACATTTAGTTGATCTTTTTACTATTACAAACAAACTTAACTAGTGTTTCCTTAAACACTAGTTTAAATAAGTGATTTAAATAAGACCACATGTATTGAATTCCTCTATTAATATGAATAAATGACTAAAAATTTATTACTTCCCTGTTTCCTCCCTCTTGTTTTTTATAATCAGTGATTTTAGTCCATTTGCTATTATTTAATACTTGAATTAGTAATTATTTATTTGACTTATTAGTTAAGTTTTGTATTTGAATGCTATATTGTAATCATATTTAGTAACAAAAATCAGTTTTATTTTCAGTTAATAATTGTAGATGGACAATATGTATTTATCTTGGCTCACAACATAAATCCTACTAATATACTCAAGGAGTTAAACCAGTATTAACCCACAAAGGCAAAGAAAACTAGAGGGGAAGCAAAAATAAATTTGAGTTACAAATGTATTTTTGAGAGTGAAAAACCCAAGACAAGAGAAACAATAGACATATATGGGGGGAGTATTTGTAATAACTGATCCCATTAGTGATGTAGAAGCTCCTCTAGACTCAGCACTCTTGAGGCAATAGATACTGTGGAATATGGGGTCTAACGCCTAGCGAATGCTTAAAAATGTTTCTACGTAGCTATTAGAATAGCAAACCTCTCTCCTGCACCTGCACATGGATTATAAACCAATCCTCATGAAGACATATCATTTGTGAAATTTAAGAATACGAAGATAAAGGACATTCTAAAATTATAGAAAGAAATCTTAAGGTAATAAGAGCCAGAAAGTACACAGTATCTCTTAACGGCAGAAAAAATGGAGCAATGTTTCCAGGCTTCTAAGGAAAATAACTTTCAATATAAAATTCTCCATTCAATTGAATTATACATAAGATTTGAGGATAGAATAATGTCAACTTCAGATATGTAAGAATCCAAATATATTCCTCTCAAAACAAGCCTGTTTTCAAGTTTCTAGGAGGTTTACTTTAGCAAAGCCAGAGGGCAAGGCACAGAGAAGGACATGGATCTGAAAACACAAATAACACAAAAACTCTCTGGGTGACAGTTTGAAGCAAGACAAAAAGCCAGTACAAATTCCGGGAGAAGGTAAGAAAGAAAAAGAAGGAAAGCCACAAGCATTAAAATAATAGTAATAATAATAACAATAAAACAGGAAAGGGCATATCTAATATGTGTGTATATTTGGAAAATGTATTGTTAGGCTTTGACAGATCTATTTAAAACTTAGGGGAAAATAACATCTTTATAGAAAACTAAAAATATTAGATAATAAAATAATTATTGTATCCAAGAAAACAACATTTGTATGTCAGAGAAAAACAATAGTTATGGTATACTACTTGGCTCAAGGAGGAATTATATTTCACAATCATAACAATGTAATTTTTTTATTTAACCAAATAAAGAATAAAAATTTTATTTAACAAAGATTATGATATGACTACAAGAAAACATTGGGAGAAGAAAAAAGAGAATTGATTTCTCAGCTCTAGTAATGAAAGTCAATAAATAATGTCTCAATTTCATAATTTAAGAAATGAAATTAAAGCGTGATATATAGAAATGCATTTAAAATACCAAAAGAAACAGCCTCAAGAAAAGAAAGTGTTTACCTCTGAGAAATGGCATTAGAATAATGGTGCAGGAGATTGGTGCTTTTTGTTTGCATTGATTGTTCTAAAATACTCATGCAATAAATTAATAAAAAAATAAAATTAATTGGAAGTAGGATAAATTATATATTTGATGTCAATGATTATTCACAATTTTACTTTGTTGAGGTTTTTAATTGTTGACATTGAAATATTTCAAGAAAATTTTCAATCAGGCATATGATTTTTCTACTGTCACATGCTTTCCCATCTGAACAATTCACACTCTGTCCTTCAGAAGAGAACACATTAGCTGGACAAATCAATATGTCTTATTTTCAGGGGTTAATGTTTGAGAGAAGTTTGAGATCAAATTGATTTTTCTAATTTGTGGGTAACCTGTTTTTGTTTGGCTTGTCTGTCCATGTGTAATATATTTTGCCCTTAATGTTTCTGCTATTTTTAAAATCCTTGACATTTTCAGAAATGCGTCCTGGCTGTATCTATGTATTGCCCTCTTTTCATTAATTTTCCTTAGCACACTGTGAACTGTGGTGGGATGCAAGTTCAGGACTAGCACACAAATAGCACTCTTTCCTATTTTCCAAGCCCAGCTATATTCCTATACTATTTTAATTGCTCATATGATCATAAGTAAGGTAGCAAAAGGGGATAGATACCTGTGGGCCTTTCAACATCTTATCCATAAGTACAGGTAAACTTAATTTTCCTTAGTGGCAGTTCCACTTTGCTGATGATTAATTATCTAAAGTATAAATGTAGTTATGAAGAAATGCACCTCCTAATTGCTCAAATAAGATGCTCTTTGCTGGGCTTTTGATTCCTTCACTTCCCCTCAGTTACCAATTCCCTCATTTATATTTTAGCCTCTCCCTTTTTCACACATATTCTCTCCTTTCAAGATACAAACACACAGATAACCCTTATTCCAGCACTTTGGCAAGAGGTAAGAGTGCTACTTAAAGGAAATCTACAATGACTGTTTCTATAATGAGAACAATACTTTTGAAGAAAAAAAACTGGAGAAAGTACTTCCTAATTTATCTTTTTGGTAAAATCATAAAAATAGATTTAATTTTAAAAGGTAGATATAAACTCATAAAATTCTGTATATAGATATTGATAATTTGAGACATCATGGAAAACAAGTAGAATATTTGATAAAAATCAGAGAAATAACATCATTTTAAAATGTAAAAAATAATTACCCTAGAAACTACAGTTCTATAAGCTTAATTTTAGTATCAGGAAAATGCTAATATAATGCAGTGAAAATCTTATTAATTCTTAACACAGGGGACCAGAGAAATAAAAAAATACAGAATTGCAATTAACTTGCTTGAGATTATCTAAAATTTTTTTATTAAAGTAACAGAGCATCTAGATATCTGGGGACTAGCAGTCCTCTTGCTATCCTAAATAAACCAATATTGGATTAATAAGGTTTTCTGTTAACATAAAAGCAAAGTTGCAAATTCATGGAAGAAAATGACATGCTGGGTAACATGGCTTTTCGAAGAAAACAATTCTTGTAAGTATAAGAAATATGATTTTGTAACAGGCCTAAATCACTGTACAGTTATGTACAAACTACCTGATTGCAAAATGAAATTTTCTGAAATGCAACTATTTTATTTAGAAGGAACATCTAACACTAAAGAGTTTTCTTGTAATAAGCAGTGATGAAATAACCAAAAAATTTTGCTGAATATCTATAATAAGAGTACAATATGCTTAGAGAAACAGTCACAAGAAGAAAATAATTGTGTTCAATGGGTACAAATGCACGCTCCTAATCAAGAATTGGAGGAGTGGCACAAAACAAAAATAAGAGAAACAAGAATGAGTTATCATAGGATGACTGTTAGGGGTTAATGTTAAAATATCTGATTCTCAAAATCTTGCATAAATGCCTCATTATGATATACCAAAGAATTACTGAGGTAATTTTGTTAGCCCACAGAAGGATAGGGTGTGGTGCAAAAAAAAAAAAACAAAACCCAGAAGTAAAAGCCAAAGACTAATTTTGTTTATGTATTTTATATGGCTGAAAAATAGATAATAACACATTGGAATCAAAAGCCTAATAATAAAAACTAGAACATGAGAGTGAGGTCAATTAAAGAACACTAACTTCTCAAAATGTATAGGGACATTTACAAATTTTTAATTTAATAATTTGAGACTATAGATTAAAATACAAATTTTATAAATTTATTACCAATAGAATTTTAAAAGATCTCTATCATCTAACTTGTTATACAAGCTTTAAGAAAACAAATTATGGTCTATAGCTCTGCTAAGCCCAAGACAGTGGCCACTAGCCACATGTGGCTATTGAGCACCTGAAGTGTGACTAGTCCAAATAGATCGTAAAATACATACTGGATTTCAAAGACTTTGTACAAAAAATAATGTAAAATATCTTATATGTAATTTATATGTAGATTATATGTTGAAGTAAAAATATTGTTGATATAATGGATTAAATAAAATATATGATTAAGGTTTATTTCACCAGTTTCATAGTCTTACTATATGACCCAGAAATCATGCTCCTAAGGATTTTTCCAACTTTATCAAAAACTTATATCCTCACAAGAACCTGAACACAGATGTTTCTAGTAGTCAATTCATAATCTCAAAAATTGGAAGCAATCAAGATTACCTTCCACAGGCACATGGACAAACTGATATATACATACAGTGACATGATGTTCAATGATATAAAAAAAAAAGAACTATCAATTCATGTAACAACGTGGATGAACCTTGAATGCATATTGCTAAGTGAATTAAGACACTATGAAAAGGCTTTATACTGTATGAATCCAATTATATGACATTCTGGAAAAGACAAGCTACAGAGACCGTAAAAATATCAGTGATAGCCAGGGGATCACTGGTTAAACAAGTGAAGTTTTCTCATCACCCCCCAGAGGTGAAGCTACTCTACGTGTTATTATAATGGTCAATATATGACATTATATATATGTCAAGATCCATAGAACTTTATAGCACAAAGAATAAGCTTTAATGTAAGTGATGAAACAAGCAAAAATCTTCTGGTCAGGGGATCCCAGCATGGAATGCAGGCTCACAAAAGTAACTATATTACAAATATAGGAAACAAGCTAACAATATCATTGAAGGGGTTGGGAGAAAGAGGTACTAACCTAAGTAACTCTGGAAATAACTGAGGTCTGTCAACTAAAGGGAAAAAAAAAATGCACTGTACTCTTGTTCATTTAGTTGTTCTCCTTGGGTTAACAAGTTTCTCATTAAACTCCCAACTTTGGTGGGAGTTTACAGATAAAGCAAGAGGAGGAAGACGGAATAAACCATGTAGTAATTGATTAAGTTGGAGACCTCGGTATGAATACAGACACAGATGATCACGTATAGAAATATTTATGGGTGTGTGTATATAAATGTGTTAGTGTACACACACATATTTCCTTGCTCTATCAGCTGAGAGGGTCCAGAAGGAATAATACCCTAGTAGCAATGAACACAGCTTGTGTCCCACATCTTTGTTTCTCACACCATTTTCCAACAAAAGGAACGTGGGCTCCTTGGAGAAGTGTCTGATTCTAGGACTGGGACAGGTAATATACAAGATGACACTACAGCATATTGTTGCACCAAAAAGTAAGGAAGTCCCCCCAAACATAAATAAACTCCTGACAAATTTTGTTGTATATCAGGACAAAGAAGCCAACTGAAAGATTACCCAATGGCCAAAACAAAGGTAGTGTGAGCAAAACTATAAATAAAACACCAATATAAATAAATGGGGGAGAAAAGACAACCCCTCAAAAAATAATTTATATAGATATTCCACTCCCAAGAAAATAGAGCATATTTCTCCACTCTGTGTGGCCAGTATATAGTATCTTCCCTCCAAAAAGAACAGTATGGAAAGGGGGGAAAAGAGTAACATTACAGCAGATTAACCTGACAAAAACTACCTCAGCCAGGTGAATAAGGTCAACATAAATAGTGATGTCATGTTGATAGTGTATACCCTTGATATGATGTCTTTAAAACGGCACTTTAACTCTTTGGTCTTCCTCCTGAAAATATATCAATGCAGCCTAACCCTGAGAAAAATCTCAGTAGAGGGACATTCTGTAAATATCTGTGTGGTAGTCTTCAAAACTATCAAGGTTATCACGAACAAGGGAAGTCTGAGAACCTATCACAGCCAAGAGGAGTCTAAAGAGAAATGACCACAAATGTAATGTGGTGTCCTGAACAAAAACAAAGAATCTTAGAGTAAAACTAAGGAAATATGAGTAAAATAGAGCCTTTCATTAATAATACCAGTATTGAATTCATTAATGGTTAAAAAATTTACCATATGAATTCAAGATATTAATAATAAAGGAAGGTAGATGCTAGGTATGTGGGTACTCTCTGTAAAACCTGTGCAATTTTTCTACAAATGTAAAACCATTCTTAACAATAAAGTTCTTTTAAAAGAAAGAGTAAGAAATATACATTTATGGAGTCATCTTCAGGAAATATTAATTAAGAAAACAAGGTACAGAAGTGTGCACAGTATTCTATGTTTGATGAAAACAGAAGAAAATATATGCTTGCGCATGTGTGTGTGTATATGTGAGAGAGAGAGAGAACCTATATACTTTGTCATAAAGAAACAACAGGACGTGAAATCAGCTAGTAAAAATGGTAACCTACAGAGAAAGGACAGAATGGGAGAGGGTTTGGGGGCAGTTATGTAGAGTTAGACTTCTCTTCATCTGTCTTGTTTTGTACATTTAACCTTGTAGCTATGTAAATATTTTGCATAATTTTAAAATTAAATTAAATTTTAAGAAAGCAAAGCAATCCTTAAAATCAAAAACAAGCTGGAACAAATGAGCCTAACATGTCAAATTGTTGGCATAGCCACACAGAATATTATTTCAAGTAAAGAGAAGGATTTGAAAGGAAGGATTTTGAAACACACATATTTGGACTGCACCTCCATAGGGAGAACTGTTCTAAAAACAAAATAAGCACAAAGATACCTAAACTGCATTCATTTATCTGATTGCTGATACTAATACTGTGTGATTTTGAAACACAGAGAGAGAGAGAGACATTATGTTTTATGAGATTTAAAGATCTTTTTGTTGGTGGGACACACACACACACAAATTACACTTAGATGAAAGGCAGACCTCTATTATTTACAGTTCCAAATAAGAGGAGGCCAACACACAGGTCCACATAGTGGGTTGCACTAGGGACAAGGTAACAGAAAACTGCAGCTGGAGGAAGCAGCTTATATATGGCAAGCAGGATGAAGTTAGCTAGGTTTCACAGGATTCCAGTGGATTGGCTGAATTGAATAATTTCCCAGGTTCCTGGGCAGAGGGGATGTACCATGTTGTTCAGTATTTAGCTCCAGGATGATAAGGGTAGGTGCACTATAACCCCAGAAACGGGAAGTGTCTGGGGTATGAACTGCTCAAGGAGGGCAAATCACTGCCCTCTAAACAGACCTCAGTATAGTGTCAACATTAAGAAAGAAAGTACTACAGAGAAATATAGATAGATCAAAAGAAAGAAAGATGATCGATAGATGAGGAGTAAGCAAATATTATTAGTACCATGAGAATCCAAGGTTTTTCAGGATAAAAAAAAAAGTGTATGAATATTACAGTACTTTAAATAGGGTCAAGTAACCATAATCTTTTCACCTGAATTGGAAAGATGAGCAGAAACTCTTGATTTATTTTCGCTTTGTAAACGTTACATATTCTCTGTTTTTGTTCACTAAAAAGGACTAAAAGCAACAGCAGCTGAGTAACAATTAGTACCCTTAGTGCTTATATTATTATCCGTAAGTCCATTTATAATTAAGAGGCTCCACGATTTCTAGGAAAAATAGGTGAATCCATGTTTGAGGGCAGGAAATGTAAATGTATAAGACTTGGAAATGTCGTGCCTGAAAGCAAGAGATTATCAAAGATTAACGGTATCATTGCAAAGAGACACAGGAGTCAAATTTAAAGGGCCTCAAATAGCCACAGATGAAATAATTTGAGTTCATAATTACACTAGAACAATTTATTAATAATCACTGAAAGTAATTCTTTTGAAAATTGGTAAAGGGAAATATTTGAGCATCTATCCTGCCTTTCCTGTATGGAAAAAATTTCAATGTAACCAAATAGTTGATAAGAGAGAGCTATCGCTATAAAAGAATCTCAGCTAATACATGCAGAAGAACCAATAAACTAAGAAATCACCATTTTGTAACCCTTAATGAAATAATATATTTAGATACTTATCAGCAAAAACTGCTTACTTAAACTATCAGTGGAAACATGGGAAAATTTAATGGAGGGACCAGACTAAAATGATGCTACTAACCAATCTTAGCATAACTAAAGTACAACCACCAAATACCATGTGCCTCCATATACTGTAAGACAAAGAGCCACAGCAACATTAACAACAACAAATTAACCTGAATGTCACCAAGCTTCTAGTTCTAACTACTAGCTTACAGGAAATCTGATGATAGAATACAGAGTTATATGAGACTATGAGAAAACAATCAACCAATTTCAAAATGTGGGAAATTCTACAAAGTGACCCTGTCTTTTAAGCATAAATGAGATGGAATAAAAGGAAGTTGAACTATTATGGAATAAAAGAAACATAACAGATATGTCAATCACACATAAAAGATGAACCATGTTTTGATACTAATTCACATAAATCAATTATTTAGGCATTTTTCAAATAATTTAGATAAAAACAACAAATTGAATACTATATATTATTAGATTTTAAATGTTAGTGAGTGTGATATTGATATCACAGTTATGATTTTTAGGTTCATATCTGTTAGAAATACAAACTGAAGAATTTACCTCTTAAGTGAACTCAAACTAGATAGATAGAGTTTAATATCATATGGCCAGCTGCAGCAAGCACATACAGTCATCCAGAGCAAAAATGGTAGAATGCTGATAACTGTCCAAACTGTGTGAAGTGTATATAGAGAGTCATTATACCATATTACCAAGTTTTCTAAATGTCCATATACAAATCTTTGAAGAGTTTTCAAGGCTAACTTTGTACAAGTATACAAAAAAGAAACAAAATTGATAGGCTTCCCTTGGAATACTGTTTTAGTAACAAATATTTCCCAAAATAAGAACTTTTCGTATCCAACATTCTCATCTCATATATCAAAAAAAAACAAGAAATATATTTTTGAAAAATCTTCCCACTGCTTGGACATGTTCCAAAAATATACTCTGTGTTTTGTTTTTGTTTTTTTTCCATATTACCATAGAAGGCAAAACTTCTGGATATCAATTTCTGTATAAGTTAGTTTTGCTAGGTTGGGCTGTGTAACAAATACCCTCCCTCCAATTTCAGCAAATTATGACAACTGAGGTTTATTCCTTACTCACATTACATGTAGGTGGCTGATCAGTTGCAGTTATGCTCTGTGCTGGGTTTTAGTTCAGATATGTTTCATAAGTCTTCATTCCAGGGTCTGGCAGAAGAAGCATCTCTTATTTGAAGCATGCTATTCTCATGGCTGAGGGGAAAACCACAAGGAACTTAAATGAACCACACAATTTTCTTTAAAACAGTCACTTGGTAATAAGATGGCACATCATCTCAATTTCATTAGTTAAAATAAGTAATATGGCAAAGACTGAGAATAGGATAGAGAAATATATTTCATTCACGTTCAGGGGGGAGGTACAATAATACAATCTACCACAGAGAATTTTCCACAAAGAACATGGTATGATCCACCAGAATGTCCTTAGCCAACATTTATCTGGGCTCTTCAATGTTAAAGCAATTTAGATTCACCTTCATTCCTAGTTCTTCTGGGCAAAAGCTTAAGCTGAAGATGGTTGGGCTGGGAAAGTTCCATGTCCACTGTGTCAGGAAACCAGAAGCACATTTCACCTTTAACAACCAACCTAGTGCTCAGATAAGTCTATTGATCCAGGCTATTTAAGCCCTCATGGTTATGTTATCTCAGGAAACATCTATTCTCAGTCACCAGAATCTGGACAGGTCACTCTTAACAACATTGATACATTTAAGTAACTTAAATCTTGGGGAAGGAAAAGTTTTCTTAATTCCTTCCTTACCAGAGACTCCCTAGGTTGTTTTTTGGATTTGTTTGTTTGGTTTTTGTTGTTGTTGTTTTTGTTTTAATTAAAAATGTTCCACACACTCTTCCCTCCAACCAACCAAGCACCCTTCATGCTGCAAATATCTTTTTCTTAAGAACTTTATTGAGTATAATTGACATACAATAAACTGCACATATTTAAAGTGTACAATTTGATTTTTTTTCTTATTAGTAATGTATGTATGGCAATCCCAATCTCCCAGTTCATCCCCCCCACCACTCTGCTTTCCCCACTTGGTGTCCATATGTTTGTTCTCTACATCTGGGTCTCTATTTCTGCCTTGCAAACCAGTTGATCTGTACCATTTTTCTATATTCCACATATATGTGTTAATATACGATATCTGTTTTTCTCTTTCTGACTCACTTCACTCTGTATGACAGTCTCTAGGTCCATCCATGACTCTAAAAATGTCTCAATTTTTTTCCTTTTTACAACTTCATTGTATGTATATACCACATCTTCTGTATCCATTCATCTGCTGATGGACATTTAGGTTGCTTCCATGCCCTGGCTGTTGTAAATAGTGCTGCAATGAACATTGGAGTGCATGTGTCTTTTTGAATTATGGTGTTCTCTGGGTATATGCCCAGTAGTGGGATTGCTGGGTCATATGGTAATTCTATGTTTAGTTTTTCAAGGAACCTCCATACTGTTCTCCATAGTGGCTGTATCAATTTACATTTCCACCAACAGTGCAAGAGCGTTCCCTTTTCTCCACACCCTCTCCAGCATTTACTGTTTGTAGATTTTCTGATGATGCCCATTCTAACCGGTGTGAGGTGATACCTCATTGTAGTTTTGATTTGCATTGCTCTAATAATTAGTAATGTTGACCAGCTTTTCATGTGCCTCTTGGCCATCCATATGCCTTCCTTGGAGAAATGCCTATGTAGGTCTTCTGCCCATTTATTGATTGGGTTGTTTGTTTTTTTGATATTGAGCTACATGAACTGTTCATATATTTTGGAGATTAATACTTTGTCTGTTGATTTGTTTGCAAATATTTTCTCCCCTTCTGAGGGTTGTCTTTTTGTCTTGCTTATAGTTTATTTTGCTATGCAAAAGCTTATAAGTTTCATTAGGTCCCACTTACTTATTTTTGTTTTTATTTCCATTACTCTAGGAGGTGGGTTAAAAAAGATCTTGTGGTTTTTGTCAAAGAGTGTTCTTCCTAAGTTTTCTTCTAGGAGTTTTATAGTGTCTGGCCTTACATTTAGGTCTTTAATCCATTTTGAGTTTATGGTGTTAGGGAGTGTTCTAATTTCAGTCTTTTACATGTAGCTGTTCAGTTTTCCAAGTACCACTTATTGAAGAGGCAGTCTTTTCTCCATTGTATATTCTTGCCTCTTTTATCACAGATTAGTTGACCACAGTTTATCTCTGGGCTTTCTATTGTGTTCCATTGATCTATGTTTCTGTTTTTGTGCCAGTACCATATTGTCTTGATTACTGTAGCTTTGTAGTATAGTCTGAAGTCAGGGAGTCGGAGTCCTCCAGCTCCATTTTTTTCCCTCAAGATTGCTTTGCTATGCAAATATCTTCTTACACTCCAAAATAATTCAACTTTATCCTTACTAAACTCAATAAAGCAATAAAAATGAAGCAAAAACTTTAACATTAATAGTATGAAATATTAAATTCAAATAAAAATTTTAAAAGAACAATTATTTTATATTAATAAAACTTATAACCCTCAGAATAAAAGTCATGAAATTGTATGTGTTGAATGACAGAATAAAATATTATATAAAGCAAAAATGTTAGAGATACAATCATTGTTGGAGATCTTAATAAAATTATCTCTTTTTCTAGATCAATGGAAACAAAGTCCTGAAAAATGTTGTCAAAAATATTAAGAAAGTTAGTATGAGGTACATTTGGATTTTTAATCCTACATACAGATTTTAGACTTTCTCCTCAAGAATCCATGGAATATTTATAATAATTGACAAGGACCTACACCCTCTTATTTAAAACAAGAAGAAAGTAAACATATTTATTTCTTTAACCACAACAGAATTAAGTTAGAAATTAATAGTATTTTTTAAAACTAAAATTAATGGAATTCTAAAATTCTTAAAATAACTACTGAATCAAAGAAGAAAATAAAATCATAAACTATTTAGGAAATAAGAAAAATGGGAGCATTGCTTACTACAATAAGGGTGGGCTCCAATATTGATTTTGCCTATCTTTTTATTGACTTAGAATATCACAAAGCTAGAGACTACATTTTTCAACCTTCTTTGTAACTAAGATTGGTCATGTAACAATGGTCTAGCCAATGGGATTTAGAGAAGTAACTTGCACAACTTCTAGGCCATCATCTCATAGACAAAGTTACTTATTCTGGACTTTTTCTCTCTTTCTAGCCTGTGGACTACACCTGAGAGTTGTGCTGTTTTGGTTCTAATGATGAAGATGAAGACAACACTGCAGGAATGGCAGAATAAGTAAATGAAAGGAACTCGAATCCCATGAATTATACTGTAAAGCAGAGCCAATTGGCTTACTTATCTGGACTAGTATATTGAAGAGAAATACATTACTACCTTGTTTGAGCCACTGTTTTGGGGAATCTGTTTGTTACAGCAGCTTAACCTGCCTCCTCACTAAGAAGGCATGTGGCCAAAACTATTGTTGCAATTTCTTTATTAATGATTAAAGAAAAAGGAAAATGTTATGTATCAAACTCAAGCAAGCCATACCAAAAAAAAAGCACAATCTACCAACAGAATAGCTAAAAGAAGGAAAGATGAAGTCAGAAACTAAGATTCAGAGAAGTAACCATAATGGTAAACAAGTGGTAAAATAGATAAACATCTAAAATGAAATTAATATAGAGCCTATTAGGAGATTTGCATGAGAAAAAAAGAACTATATTTTTAATGAGGATATGATGAGAAAGATTAGACAACTTGATGGATTCAGTAAGATGCAAACTAAACCCAAATCATGCTCTTCAAGGAGAAGTGATACCTCCCTTCTTGAAGCCTCCACAGAACCACAAGTTCTGCAATAGATGTTCAAGAAGCTCTACTATAGGCTATAGCTTTGAAGGGCATCATAGTACCTTGATGAAGGCACATTAAACCTGGGTTAGCTCTGTAAGTGTGTGCAGTAGACACACACACACTAATCTCTGCTGGTTTCAATAGCCTAATGAGTCACCATTCAGAGAAGTAAAAACATGCCAGTTTATAGACTGGGTGTCATGAGCAACTCATTCCAATGCCAGGCCCAATTAAACCTTAGTGAGATTGACGATCTCAGCCTGTATGGTAAAGCATAATAAGATCAGCATCAGAAGACAGTTGTTATTTTCTGACACCATAACCATCTTTTATCATACATTTACCCTTAACAGCCCTTTGCACCTTCTGAGTGATTCATGTTCATGATATATAAAGTAGTGCTTAGAAGACAGTCACTAGGACATAGCGAGCATTCAAAGAATAAACTCTCTGTCTTTGCCATCTCCTCCTCCGGCACATTTGAGGATGATCATTACACAACAGAAACAGAACCTGTGCTATAATCTTGTAGACCACAACAGAGCTCTATTCTACCATAGGTAGAAATGAATTTATCACTCAAATTTAAGACTGCAAATCTTTGCTAAGCATTCCCTTTGATTACGGAGAAATATCAGAAAAGGTATGATAAAGAAAGAATACTCCTAGTAACCTTCTGAAATTCCATCTTTGTCTGAATTCAAATGTGTTGTAAGAAAAATTACTCTAGCCACAAGAAGGCCATAATGAGGATATCAACTACTTGGTGATGAAGCCATAAAGCTTGTGTCAGCATTTTATGAAATTACAAGGTTAATCTTCTATGAAGAAATGACAGGATACGTAGATGGAAGAGAGACAACAGAGCCCCTTTTGACTTTAGCAAACCTTTACATTCTTTCCTTCATTACCCCATTATCAAGTCAATGAGAAATTATGACCTAGACTGCCTAATTGCTAGTTGGAGGGTCATTCAGAATAAATTTCCTCCATAAGAGTAATGTTACCCGGAGGGGACATAGCAAGCGATATTCTGCCAGGTTGAATACTGGGACCAATTTTTTTAAAAGTTCACCAGTGTCCTCAGTAATGGGATAAAAATATTGGTTGGTAGAGATATTTAGCAACAGTCAGGTTAAGATGAGAATTCAAAATGATACTGGTAATAAACACAATGGATTTCCACATGTGTGAGTCAAGGCTACTTTTTAAAAGGGAAAAAATGCATGGATCTAAAAAGGGAATTGGTAGTTAAGGATAAGAGTCACAGAAACTGTTCCCTGACCACAGTGGAGGGTGGAGGACAAGCAGAGCAGAAATTAACAAGCTGTGCAGAGGAGGTGAGCTTCTGCACGGTGCCCGCCAGGCAATGGGCTGTGCATGAAAGAACACAGGACAACCAGGTGTGTCCTTAAAATATATGGCAAATGTGAAACACAGAAGTGACCATAAAAATAAAAGAGTCCTAAAGGATATTTCACTCTAAGAAGTAGTATATTTCACACACATACAAAATAGTCCACACTGAAAATGATTCAGGAACCACTAGTTATCTGAGGTCCCAGGTGAGCCTCAAGTTGATCTGCTCTGATATTAACATGGATTATATGATGAGAGCTATTCTTTAGACTTTGACAGAAATAGTAATTTAAAGCTGCATCAGCCTTCCCAGTAATTCAGGGGGGTCAAGAGGGAGAAACTAGGAATGGTAGCCCACTGAGCTCTGCATTGATAGGCTTTCCTGATACCCTGACATAACAAAAGTATGCAAAACTACAGAACCACAAATAAATTGTAACTTTGCTTAGAAATATCATATAGTTCACTTCTCCAAAAAGATTGTTTTAGGCAAAGGTGAGCAAGATAACACCATTTTTTGTTGTAAAATCACTTTGTGGCCAAATCCTTTGGCGGTTTGAAATATTTCAGAGTCCAGAAGTAATAATCCTATGATTATTTTCACTTACCTGATATATCTTTGAGAATTACATAAGTCAAACTTTGTCCCTAGTGAATGTAAGATCATGGAGGAGATAGTTAAGACAGTCTCTGTTTTCAAGGCACATGGAGTTTAGAATCATGAATACATAAAAAATTAACAATATTTGTTGTTTTTGGTAGGATCCAAATAAGTAGTGTTCAAAACTAGAACCATAGAAGGGTGATATTTGAGCTTGAAATACACAGCCGAATGAGAGAAATAATGGAGGGAAGAATAGAGTAAAAAAGTCCCAAAGGAGGGAAGTCAAGTTACTACCAGAAGTTAACCATACATAGAACATGCATTCCAGAGAAAATATGCATGTAGGGGAGGAGGATAAGGATTCACAAAGAAGGTGGAATGAGACTATGAAAGAATCGGAATGACAAGTTAAGCAGTTTGACCTCAATTCTGTAAGTGATGTAGAGATACTGAAAACCATTACCCCTGATACAACAAAAGACATGTTTTAAGAAGAGCAAGGCATTTGTGGTAAAAAAAAAAAAAAGGTAGGAGCAGCAGCAGAGAAAAGACTGGGTAAGTCACTGCAAAGCTAGTGCCATGAGATGTGGAAGGTCATGGGGAAGTGGGCCACGGTGGGAATGATGAACACAGAAGAAAGGGTTATGAGAGGGAATCTAAAGTAAGCATGGATAGAGACAGAGGACTATGAAGACCATAGCTCCAAGGTTTACATTCTGAGTGATAGGAACAATGTTGACTCTATTGACAAAGATAGAAGAGCAAAAAGAGACACTGATTTCAGGAAGAATATTTAATGGCTTTGAGCAAATGAAGTTTAAAAGCCAGAAAGATATTCATGTGAAATGCCCCCTCCTGCATCTTTCCTTCTTCCTTCCCCTTAAGTAATGATTCCAACTTTCTCACCAGTGTGATATCCTTGTCTCTCCTTCATTCTTTATTCTTTCCCTGAGTAACTTCTCCACTCTCAAGGCATCATTACCATGTTCATGAGGATGCCTCCTAAAAGTCTGTCTCCACCCTACTCTCTCCTAAGCTCCAGACTAATTGTGCTACTTTCTTCCGAATACCTGCACCCGGGTGACCAAGAGCCAATACATACAAAATGGAATCTATCTTTCCATCGAATCCTACCCCTTCTCTCAGTCAACAGCCTCACCCTCTGTGGTGCCAAAGCTAAAAAGTTAAGGAATTCTTGACAGCTTCCATTTCTCAACCACCACCACTTGTCCCTCAATATTTACAATTCTGGTTGCTTTTCAAAACCATGTGGATACTATTGAAAGTCTCTTAAAATTATTTTCCATTCCATCCCCTCCACATTTCATTTGCCTAATTGTTATATCCTTATTACTTTCCTGGCATCATTGCAGCAGATCTAATTTCTAAAATCTACCTTCATTCCACACTTTTCCCAAAACTGTATTTTTACAACACTACTATCAATGACTTTCTCAGAAACTGCAGGAGAGTCCCTACGCCTAACACAGATTTCTTCAAGTCTGATTCCAGGCTTCTTTGCCAACCACTTCCAGAAGGACCACTGTGGTCTGGCCACATTGGCTTCTTCATTGACCCTCAAACATACTAGGTAGTTCAGCACACACATGTTCCACCCATACTGTTCTTCTAGACTAGAGAGCTATTCTTCAGCTCTTGTTTACTTCTTAAGTCCTACTCATCCCTCAAGACCTGGCTTGAAAGTCACAGTTTTCAAAGCCACTCTCTGCCCCAGTGGATAGAATTAAATTGTTCACCATTTTGCAGGAATAATTTTGCCACTCATCAAAGTACACTGTGACTATTTATGTAGGGATCCAGTTTTGCTCCTAAAATTCTTGTGAACAAGAACTAGGTTTTATTTATCTTGTAATCCCCCAATAGCTAGCACACTAGGAAACACAGACGAGGATTTATGTGAGTAGTGAGAAACACTGTAATGAAGTTCCGAGAAAGTATCTGGAATGAAGATGTTAGTTACAGTCGTCAGAAAATTCATGTTTTCCAAGTTTCTTATAAAGAAAGGGTTAACTCCTAGAGGTTAATGACATGGAGGAGTTAGGAAGAGAAACATATAAGGGAGTCTGGTCAGGATTACAGAAGAGAGGCAGTTAGTGAAATAAAATGAGCACCAAAAATTTTAAAACGTCACTGAATGCAGTTCACTTGAAAGAAGCTTCAGAGAGAAGGTTTAAAATCTTTCATTTTTGCCAAGTCCTGTATCCCAGATCATCCTGTTCTAAAGGAAAGTTTCCTCCTCCCTCCCAAGCAAAAATAAATGGCACCCAGATGTTGTTGGATTACCATCCTTTTAATTATTTCCTTAAATACTCTTTCAGAGATTGTAAATAACACAAATTTTCTTTCCATTTGCTTATTTGTTTACCAAGGTGGCTGTTATCTCAAGTACCTGGTGATAACATTGTATTTGTACCATATTTGCTTGCTGATGGTTTGTAAACTTACTAATTTGCTACTAAATGGGTCTTTTATATAATTGATAATATCTGGGTCCCATTAAAATTTGGATCAGAAGACAAACCCATTTTGAGTTTAAATTTTACTTTCATCGTTTTTATTATCTACACAATGCTATGTGCAGCAAACAAAATACAGGTCCAAAAAATGTCCTAATAATTTTTCTATAATTTGCCTTCACTGCATACCCATACATTTTTGTGGGTCCTGTTTAACATTAACAGTTCTAATTCCAGTTAATACATAAGAGTGTCAAAAATTATATCCTAGGATAAGCAGTGTATTGTCTGACTTTGGTTTCTTCATGAAGTCAACTTTAAAATCGTATAGCTATGATCCCATGCTCTTTATTTCCCTTGATAACCAAGTAAGGTCTGTAGGCTGAGGCTGCTTCTAACTGTACTGAGGAGATCCTAAATGGGAGGTAACTTGTTTATTTCAGAAGGAGTTCATGTGTTCTTCAGTCTTCAGATTATTTCCTACTGGCAAATTGACTATTATAACTCACCTGATTCAGTAACCCATCGGAAAGATAAGAAGCTTGTTCTAAATCTCTGGTTGCAATCTGCTAGTCAATCTGTCAATGAACTATACTGTTGAGAAATTCCTGTCTCATCCCGTGTAAAAACTCTTCCATTTCAAATGTTGGTAATGAGACATTTGTTGTAGAATTATGATTGCACCATACTCTTCTGATTTTCCTTTTCTCTAGCTCTTTCTGCTTGAAATGGCCTTTCCCCTTTGTTTAACTATTCGTCTTTAAAAGCTGTTGTAAATCTCCTACATATCTTTTAGAAAAGTGAGAAGAACAAATAAACAAACAATTCAATGAACTGAAAATAATATCATATATGAGCTAATACTAAACTCTTTTGGGAAGAAAATTTCTTATCTTTTATAAATGTACTTTTGCCCATATATTTACTTACTCCTTACAGGTTCCAATATTATTTTAGTGTTCAGTGAAAAAGCTGTTCTTATACGATATTCATTGTAATGAGTATCACATTTTATATAACTACTTTGGAGATTATATAAACTGAAGGAAATAAAAATTCAGCAATTACAAAATAATAATAATAACCATTTTCTTCTGTCAAATCTAATAAGGTCTATTCCACAGATCTTTGGTTGAATACCATTACATCCAAATTTAAACGTCTTAGAGATACTGTCAATTAATTTCAATTCACCCACGCACACATTTTTCTCAGATGCCAAATCATGTTCATTTTTTTCATGAATCAAGTTTTGTTTATTCTGGGAATAAAAGTTTGATTTAATATTTGGAAATCAATGCATGTAACATAACTTACCACATGCTATGGACTGAATGCTTGTGTTCCCCAAAAATTCATATGTTGAAATCTTAATCCCTCTTGCTTCAGCACTCCTCCCCTCTGGGTCAAGGGTCCCATGTAGGGAGAGGGAAAAACACACACTTAAATGGAAAAGAGCCAGTCCAGCCCTCACCATCAGGGCTTCTGCTCCAACAACTTGGGATCAGACCTCCACCTCTGATAGGGTGGTGACAGCTACTGAGAGAAGAAAAGCCCAGCTCACATCCAGCTCCAGCTCTACTACCTCCATCTCTACCAACTACCAAGGTAATAGGTTCCAGTACACCCTAAGGAAAGACTTGATTTGTGTCCACATCAAATCCAGACCTCCCAACAAAGGCATTAGGCGCACACAATCTGTATGAGGATGCTCCCACATAAGAACAACTCTTCAAGAGTGCAATAGGTAACTATTTCACCTAAATTCAAAGAGGCAGAGAAAATTAAGCAAAATGAAAAGGTAGAAGAACTGTTCTCTCTTGAAAGAGCAAAATAAAACCCTTGAAAACATAAATAATGAAAGAGAAATTAACAATTTACCAAAGAATTCGAAGCATTGGTGATAAAAATATTAACTAAATTAGGGAAAATAGATTAACACAGTGAAAATACTAACAAGGAATTAGAAAATACTAAAAAGACCCAATCAGAAATGAAGAATTCAATAGCTAAAATAAAAAACCCAATAGAAGGACTGAATAGCAGACTAAGTTAAACAGAAGACCACATAAGTGATCTGAAAGATAGAATAATTAAAATCACTCAACCAGAACTGCAAAAAGAAAAAACAAATTTTTAAAAATGAGAATAGTTTAAGAGAGATCTGGGATAACATTAAGGATACCAATATTCAAATTAAGGAGGTGGCAGAAGGAGAAAAGAGAGAGAAGGAAATCAAAAATTTGAGGAAATTATGGCTGAAAACGTCCCAAACCTGAAGAAGCAGATATCCAGGTAAAGGAAGCAAAGATGATCCCAAACAAGATGAACCCAAACAGACCCATGCTGAGACATATCATAATAAAAATGGCAAAAGTTAAAAATAAAGAGAGAATTCTAAATGTAGCAAGAGAAAAACAGTCACATGATCATCTCAATAGATGCAGAGTAAAACATTTGATAAAATTTATCAGCCACTCATGATTAAAAACTCTCTTCAAAGTGGGTATAGATAGAACATATCTCAAAATAATAAAGGCCATTTAAGACAAACTCACAGCAAACATCACTCTCAATGTTGAAAAGCTGAAAGCCTTTTCTCTAAATTCAGGAAGAAGACAAGGATACCCACTTTCACCACTTCTATTTAACATAGTATTAGCAATCCTAGCCACAGCAATCAGACAAGAAAAATAAATAAATGTATCCAAATTGGAATGGAAGAAGTAAAACTGCCACTGCAGATAACATGATACAATATACAGAAAACCCTAAAGTCTCCTTCAAAAAAGTATTATAACTAATAAGTGAATTCAGTAAATTTACAGGATACAAGATTAATATACAGAAACCTGTTGCTTTTCTAATATCCTAATAATGAACTATCAGAAAGAGAAAGAAAAAAAAAATTCCTGTTTAAAATCATACAAAAAAATAAAATACTTAGGAATAAACTTAATCAAGGAGGTGAAAGACATATACTCTGAATATTATAAAACATCAATGAAGGAATTTGAAAATGATACAAAGAAATCCTAAATTCACATGGAACCACAAAAGACAACAAATTGCCAAAACAATTTTTTTTGAGAAAAAAAAGAACAAAGCTGGAGGCATCATGCTTTCTGACTTTAGACTATACTATAAAGCTACAGTAATCAAAACAGCATGATACTGGCACAAAATAAAAGACACACAGATCAATGGAAGAGAATGGAAAGCCCAGAAATAAACCTATGCACTTATGGTAAATTAATCCACAATAAAGGAGGCAAGAAGATAAAATGGAGAAGAGAGAGTCTCTACAATAAACGGTCCTTGGAAAACTGGACAGCTACATGTAAAAGAATGAGATTAGAACATTTCCTCACACCATACACAAAAATAAACTCAAAATGGTTTAAAGACTTAAATTTAAGAACTGAAACCTTAACATTCCTACAATAGAACATAGGCAAAATACTCTTTAACCTAAATCATAGTAATAAGTTTTTTGGAGCAGTCTCCTAAGGCAAAAGAAATAAAAGCAAATATAAACAAATGACCTAATTAAACTTCAAAGCTTTTGCACAGTGAAGGAAACCATCAACAAAATGAAAAGACAGCCTATGGAATAGGAGAAAATATTTGCAAGTGATATGATCAAAAAGGGGTTAATATCCAAAATATATAAACAGGTCATATAACTCAATGTCAAAAAAACAAACAACCCAATCAGAGGAATGAAATGGAGCTATATGTAATAAGGTGGGTAGACCTAGAGACTATCATACAGAGTGAAGTAAGCAAGAAAGAGAAAAACAAATACTGTATGCTAACTCATATATATGGAATATTTAAAAAACAAATGGTACTGATGAACCCAGTGACAAGGACAAGAATAAAGATGCAGATGAAGAGAATGGACTGGAGGACATGGGGTTGGGGGGTGGAGGGCGAAGGGGAAGCTGGGATGAAGTGAGAGAGTAGCATAGACATATATATACTACCAACTGTAAAATAGATAGCTAGTGGGAAGTTGCTGTATAACAGAGGGGGATTAACTCCATAACAGGTGATGCCTTGGAGGGCTGGGATGGGGAGGGTGGGAGGGAGTCACAGAGGGGAGGGGATACAGGGATATGTGTATAAATACAGCTGATTCACTTTGGTGTACCTCACAAGCTGGTACAAGAGTGTAAAGCAATTATATTCCAATAAAGAGCTAAAAAAAATAAAATAAAAAATGAGCAGAAGACTTGAATAGACATTTTTCCAAAGAAGACATACAGTTGACTAAAAGGCATGTGAAAAGATACTCAATATTGCTAATTATTAGAGAAATGAAAAATGAAATGAGATACCACCTCATACCTGTCAGAAATGCTATCATCAAAAATTCTACAATGTCAGTGAGGATGCAGAGAAAAAGGGAAAACTTACACATTGTGAGTGGGAATGTAAATTGGTATAGCCACTATGGAAAACATGGAAGTTCTTCAAAAAACTAAAAATAGAACTATCATATAAACCAGAAATTTCACTCCTGGTTTTATGTCCAGAAAAAAAGGAAAACACTAATTCAAAAAGATACATGTATCCCAATATTCATAGTAGCACTATTTACAATAGCCACGTAGCTATAAAAATACTGAATCACATTACTGTACACCTGAAGTTAATATAATTGTGTAAATCAACTACACTTCAAAAGAAAGTCAATATGATTGTCTCTGTCATTCAGTAATTAAATCAATATAAAGTGGCTTAAGTTATTTTGGCTCTCTACTGTAATTTCAATTTTCTTTAATAAGACTGTCAAATTCTACACACACACACACATATACACAAATCTGTTGTGGCTTTTGGGAGAAATTTCATTGAATCTTTATTTCAATTTGAAGAGAATTGACATTTTGATTGTGCCGGATCTTCCTACCCATGAGTACCATATTTTTTGTGTGTTTTATGTTTTCCGTAATGTGTTTAAGTAAGCTTTTGTAATTTTCTTTGGGGAGGTCATGTACCGTTTTTTGTTGCTACTGTAAATGGGCATCTTCAAATTTATTTATAAACTATTTTTTATAGAAATAAAAAGTGGATTGTATTAATCTTACATTAGGCAACCTAACTATATCAGTCAGGGTCTTACAGATAACAGATATCACTCTAGTCCTCTCCCCCAAAGAAAAGGATTTAATACAGAGAATTAAGTGCTTACAAAATTGTGAAAGGGCCAGACTAGTAAGCTCTAGGCCAAGCTTCCAGAAGGGACACCTACAATAGAATCTGAGAACTGGCCTGCAAGGAAAAAACTCTCTCTGCCAGAAATTGAATGCCGGAGAAGCAAAAAATCACTGTTCAAGTGCTGACCCCAAGGCCACAGCTCAGTCACAACCCAGGCATCAAGAAGCTCATCCACAGCTGTTGACTCCAGGGCCACAGTTCCTCAGCCTCCAAGATGAGAACTTGTCAGCAGCTACAAATAGGGAGGATCCAGACACTGGGATACTGTTACTGCCACCCTAGAACAGGAAATGCTTTTCCAACTCCCACTGCTAGCAAGAACAATAGAAGTATGTTCTCTGCCTCATTTTTAGTCATAAATATTTCCTGTGAGTGTCTGCTTGTGGAAGCCAGATCACATGTGGAAAGTGAGCTGAAAGAGAGATTGGTAAATATATTCTTAGGATTTCTAGCTTTTAGTATCCAGTAAAGTCACGCTATAAAGTTTGGAACAGCATTTAGAAAGCTGCATTTTGCCATCCTGTATAAAGTATGTTTAACTCTCATAATATGTATAAATATTTGGAAGATTTTCTATATAGAAAGTCATACCAGCCACAAATAAATATACCTTTGTTTCTTAGTCCTTATTCTTTTTAATCCTTTTCTTATCTTATTCACAGGCTAAGACCTCCAATAAATCCTGACTATAATAAAAATGGCTCTAATGTAAAACTGTAAAATAGCCCGTTTACTATAGGCTTCTGGTAAATTCTCTTTATCAAGTTAAGAATGTTTACTTCTATTCCCTATTTACTATGAGATTGCTTTTTTCTTTATTTGTTTTAACAGAAACAAGTATTGAATTTTACATAGTAATTGCTGATGCAGTCAAGATGATTGAAGACTTTTCTCCTTAATCTATTACTGTGGTGAATTTCATTAGTAGTTTTTGCAAGGGTGCACAATCTTTACATTTCTATTCTATTTTTATGACGCCTCCTGTCTGTCCTTTCCATGCTCCACTTGCCCCTGCGTTAGTCCATATCTCCATTATCTTTCACCTGTACTACCGTAATAGCCTCCTAATTGGTTTTTCTGTCAAAAATGTTTGGCTTCTGCAATGCCTTCTTCACATTTAAACCAGAATTATCTTCCTCATTGGATAATCTCACTCTGATCCTCAAAACCCTTTAGTGCCTCTTCATAACCTAGTAAGGAAGATTGAAACTAGGCCTTTTCCTATGTTCCAACCTATAATTGCAACACTTTTGACTATTATTATTAACACAGACATTTACCATAAATTGGTCATAATAAGGCACTGGGGCGTTGGCAAAATATGCCACGTATGTTCCTGTCTTGGAGTCTTTCAATCGCTCAGCATTTCCCAAAATGTGTTCTAGGGAACTCTAGTGCCAGGAGATACTTTTGGAATTAGTGGTTTCAAAATCAAATAAATTATAAAAATAACTTTTCTAAGCTGGTATTAAAGATTCATATCACCTGTCAAAATAAGAAATACCGTGAAATCTTACAGTAAGAACTGTCTTTTAGCTCAATACTCTCTAGACATATTTATAAATATAATCCTTTCTTTTAAGTGACCTATAATATTAATGAAAACTAATTTTCTATTGAAAACACTTTGTAGGAAAACAAAAAAGCCAAAAGTATATCCTCAGCATAGAATGTGCCTCTTCTCTTTCCCACTCATCAAATCCTGCTCATCTTTCAAGGCCTCCTCTATGAGTCTCTCTGGATAGCACCCATTTCCAGTTTGGAACTCATTCTCTAAATCTCCATAGCGCATTCTTGTACCTTTAAACTGTGTGCTGAATATTTTTCCCCAAATAATTCTCAGTTCTTTAAGAGCAGGGTTCTCACTGCATTCCAGAAAAATACTTGGCATATAGTAGGTGCTTAATAAGCATGTGTTTCTTCAACCCATTCAAGTCTTTTTACACTTTATAGATTTGGGTATCCTACATTTTTATCTAAAATTGTATTAGATATTGTTAGAGGTACAGAATACATTTGAGACATCACCTTAAGCATAAGGGGTGCATTTTTTTTTTGGAGAATACACAGTCTAGGTGAAGAGATTAGGTAAATACATATTAATAAAAATTCAAAAATACAAACGGTAATTTAAGTTGCATAGTCTTTAGTCCTTCAGGAGATAGAGAAAAGAGACCTCAAACTAGAACAAGAGTAACATATTGCATGAAAATGTGGGACTTGGGAGAGCCCTGACCAGAGGGCATGGGCCCTAGCAAACATGTTCTGGATGCCAAGAAAGGAACCCAGACATGCTGGTGCCCCCAGACATCCACACTCTGCTCAGTCCTCTTTAGCCTCCACTCAGTGTCATCCAAGCACTGCAGCCGACTCACATCTTGCCCTTCGCTCCATCTTCCCTGCTGACGATTCTTCAAGTGAAAAGAAATGTGATTTAGCAAGGGAACCAAGCATGCTAGAGAACAAGCAGAAATATAAGAACCTGACTTGATCATGGAAACCTAGGTAAGCACAACTAAATCGCATCCGTGGAAATAGATTAAATGTATCCGACACCTTTGGTGATTGTGGCAGACAAAGAGAGCCTAGAAACAAGGGAGGATCTTTCTGAAGGTCAAGAGATCTTCCTGAAGTGACACTGGAGATGATCTGATGAAACCAAGGTTCCTTATGACAGTGAACAGATGCCTGACACACTGCTTAGCCATGTTCAAGTCCAGGCAGCAGTGCACTGAAGTGGGGCTGAGGAGGAAGAAAGGTTCAGAAATGTGCTGACAAATTAATGCTTAGGGTAGTTTTGCCCAAAGGATTTTTGTTCTCCCAGGACATAAAGAGAGAGTGAAAACAAAACATACCAAGAAAAATACCAGACATGTTGGTATATAGTGATATGGTGAGAATTGAGAGGACATTAAGGATTATTGCAAACGTTCAGCAAGTCCTGGCCTATATGACATCTTCCAGGTATTTTCCTTCGCTGCAAAACTTCCAATCCCTCATCATCTTCCCTCAATTCTCCCTTCATTATCTTCTGTAGCCCTGGTCTCTTCTAATCAGAAGCAATGCCAGAAGGAGAGGGCAGAGTGTGGGTTAATCTCATCACCAAAAACTATCACTCATTCATCCGTCCAGTCATTCATTCATTCTTTCATCACTCCAACAGGTATTTGATGATATTTTTACTATTAAATAGGCACTGTGGCGTGAAAGAAACAATATCTAAATTGAATCACTTAGGACGTTGAAGAAGTGTTCCAGACAGAGGAAACTGCAGGTACAAAGGTCTGCCCGTGAGACAAGGCACACTGTGTTGGGAAAAGTAAGTCTTGTTAGTTTGACTGGAGTAAGGAGCTCAAAAGCGCTGATGGGCAGAACAGAAAGCAGCGGCCAAATGATGTTGGCCTTTGTAAACCATTAGAAAGAATGTGGACTTGACCCTAAAAGCAGTAGGAAATAGTTCAGGAGTTTAGTTTCCTTCATCATCTATGCCATTGCTTTTGTGTATAGAAAAAAAGCATGTTTTTAGTTGTTTTAGAATGTCTGAGATAGGAACTAGGATATCATAGGAGTAGAGATATAATTTATAAAGATTTTTCAGCCACCAAATAGCTTTCCATTTTTTGTTTTTATAATTAAAATAAAGATATTTCAAGGAAAATAGAAACAAATGCAATGTTTACATTTTGGCATCTCTTGTATGTCTAAAGCAATTTTGTTCATTTAGAAGCATAAAAATGTATTAAGCCTAATTGGTTTGTTCATAAAATGTTCATGTTTTATATATTAAATTTCAAAGTATAGTTTACTCAGACAATTACAAACTTACTAGGAGAATGCCTTAAGATGTAGTAAATTAAACTAGAAGCTGCTAAACTATAAGAAATATATTCTCTACCCTACCAGTTTGTAAGAAATAGGCAAAATTTTGAGGATGGGAGAAACAGCGATATTTTAAGTAAGACAAAGAAAATTATCCCATTTTCTTGAATCAGTCTCTTCCAGTACAACGTCAAGAACTTACAGAGAGCACTTGTGTTCAGAACTTTAGAGTAAAAGAAAAAGGTTCACTGAATATTTCTGCCATATGAGAATTTGTCTAATTATTATCCGTCTCTGAGCCACCTCTCAGCAGTTCTTGCTTCATCTGATGCTTTGACTTGAAAACTGAAGAAATTTCTTTTGTAGAAAAACAATTGGTCTTAGGGCCAGATCTCTGAGTTCTAGAACAGCGTAACCTGGAGCAAGGCACTTCATTTCTGTGGGAATACAACAAGATCTCTGAAGTTCTCTCCAGCATTATGAGATACATGTGGAGTGGAAGCATAAAGAGGCTTGACCCAACCAGCTTACTCAAGCCTGTGTGGGAAAAGTGGGGGTGGGAGCAGAAATTGCTGGGTTAGGTGGATCAGAAATACCTCCCATGAAGCTCAAATACACACTTGCTTGTGAGAAATGAGGCTACAGCAGTAGGAGAAAGAGTAAAAGAAAGATGGTAATCACAAGAGAAAAGAACAAAAGTTCTGTTCCAGAAAGCTGTAGGCATTTTGTTTGTTATCCATATCCCTCAGGGCTAGAGGGGCTCTGAACATGGTGGAGTGTCCCCATGGGGTCAGAAATGGAGTATTAGAAGAGTGTAATGTGAGAATAATGCCCAAGTCAAAAAACAACATTAAGAAATCAGTGTTTTAAAAGTGGGATTTGAATACGGAATCTAAAAAAAAAAAAAAAAAATAGTACTGATGAACCCAGTGACAGGGCAAGAATAAGGATGTAGATGCAGAGAATGGACTGGAGGACACGGCGGGGGGTGGGGGGACAGGGGGCAAAGGGGAAGTGGGGATGAAGTGAGAGACATATTTACACTACCAACTGCAAAATAGATAGCTAGTGGGAAGTTGCTGTATAACAAAGGGAGATCAACTCAATGATGGGTGATGCCTTAGAGGGCCAAGACAGGGAGGGTGGGAGCAAGTCATGGGAGGGAGGGGATATGGGGATATATGTATAAACACAGCTGATTCACTTTGGTGTACCTCAAAAACTGGCATGAGAGTGTAAAGCAATTATATTTCAATAAAGAGCTTAAAAAAAAGTGGGATTTGACATCTTCATATATCAACTCAAATCAATGTTAGTATATTTTTTACATTTTTAAAAACTGTGTTAATATTACTCTTCAAAGTGCTTGGATGATACATAGTCTAAAACACTGTCACCTGTTTTGGTGCAATGGTAGCTATTTCCAAATATAATGTAAATCACATAAACCTGGGCAATCACAGGAGTCTTGATCTGATCTCTCTGTGGCAGCTATGAGCAGCACCAGGATTCCACACCACTACAAGATCTACTTTATCTTTATTTAATGAGAGCATCTCTACAAAGGGAGCAGTTTCATTCACTGAGTGTAGAAAAGAAGGGATCTGAGACAGATGAGAGAGTAGAGCAGAGACCCCAAGGGAGTTGCCAATGCGATGCAAAAGGGGTCCTTGTGTGTTAAGGGGTCCCCTGTGTGCCCCAAAAGAGGTCTGGCATTTGTCCTCTGCTTCTGGGAAGTAATCTCTAAAATGTCCTGTCTGATAGAGTTTGCCTGGAGGCCTTGGGCCAGGATAGACAGCATAATAACGTGATTAAGGTAGAGGCTTTGGGTTACACCCAGACAAGCTGGTCAAGCAGTCCATCATTGATTGTAATATGTAATAGAGCCCCGATAAAACTCCCCACTTGATGAACTTCCACGGCCGGCAACACTCCATGTTTGTAAGCACTGAAGTGCTTCTCCCAGACTCCACCCTATGTGCTTCTTCCCTTGGCTAATTTTAATCTGTAAGAAAGATTTCTTTTTCTGTAGTAAACTGTAACCACAGGTGTAACAGTTGTCAGTGAATTCTGTGAATCATCCCCTTCTAGTGAATTATTGAACCTGAGGGTGTTTCGGGGTCCCCGGAACTCATAATTGGTGTTAGAAGTGACAGTGGTCTTGCATGGACTGTGTTCTGCCTAACTTCTCAGTTGGCAAAACTCCTCACAATCTCCACGGCAAAACCCAGACCTTCTCATTTTCTTTCTTCCTTTCTTTTAGCATCTTTATTCACAGGCCATAAAATTCACCCATTTATAGTAGGCAATCCAATGAATATTCAGAGTTGTCAGTCATCACCACGATGTAAGTTTACATTTTCATCATCCCTCCAAAAAAAAACCCATTTACATTAGCCATCACTCCCCAACCCCCACCTCACACCCAGGCAACCACTAATTTACTTTGTGTCTATAGCTTTGCCTAGTCTGATTATTTCACATAATTGAATTACACAACATATCATCTTTCTGGACTGACTTCTTCCACTTGGCATAATGTTTTCAATATTCATCTAAGTTGTAACATGTATCAGTACTTCATTGCTTTTTATTGCTGAGTAATATTCCATTGTACTATTATATCACATTCTGTCTATCTGTTCATCAATTGACATACATTTGAGTTGTTTCCAATTCATGTAATTATAAATAATGCTGCTATGAACTTGTGTAGATTTTTCTTTGCAAGCATGTTTTCATTCCTCTTGGTTATCTACTTAGAAGTAGAATTGCTGGAACATATGGTAACTCTATGTTTAACGTTTTGAGAATTTTCCAAATTGGCTACACAATTTCACATTTCTACCAGTGATGTAGAAAATCCCAATTTCTCTATGTTCTCACCAACACTTATTATTGTCTAGCTTTTTGGGAATAGCAAGCCTAGTGAGTGTAAAGTAGAATCTCACGATGGCTTAGATTTGCATTTCCCTAAGGATTAATGATGTATACCTTTTCGTGTGTTTATGAACTGTCTACCTTTTTCAAAGTACCTCTTCAAAACCTCTGCTCATTTTTAAATTGTCATTGTGTTTTTATTAATCAGTTCTGACAGTGCTTTATATATTCTGGATGTGTATTTTATATCAAATACAATTTGTCCATGTTTTCTACTCTTCTGTGAGCTGTCTTTTCACTCTCTTGATCATTTACATCTCAAAAGTTTTAAATTTTGATGTACTTCAATTTAGCTATTTTTTCTTTGGTCCCTTGTGCATTTGATGTCATAGTAAAGACATCATTGCTCAACCAAAGTTCAGAATGGTTTTCTTCTATGTTTCCTTCTAAATGTTTTATAGTTTTAACTCTCATATTTAATTGTATGATTCATTTTGAGTTACTTTTTGTGTAAGGCCCATGATAGGGATCCAAATTAATTTTTTGTATGTATATATCCAGTTGTCCCAGCATTTTTGAAAAGACTCTTCATTTCCCCTTCTACTCTTCTCAACTAAATCAAAACCTACATGGCTAAATATTGATAAATGAATAGATTTCTAAACTCTAAATTTGATCCCATTGGTCTATATCTTGCATTGTCTTGAATATTATAGCTCTGCAGTGAGTTTTGAATTTGGAAAGTTATCCAGCATTGTTCTTCTTTTTCAAAATTGTTTTGGCCATTCTGTTTCCCTCACATTTCCATAATGAATTTTAGGATCAACTTGTCAATTTCTGCAAAAAAAGCCAGTAAGAACTTTGATAGGGATTGCATCAGGTCTATAGATCAATTTGGGTAGCACTGCCATCTTCACATTAAATCTTCAGCTCCATGGACAATGGGTGTATCTCCATTTACTTAGATTTCTCTAATTCCATTCAACAATGCTTTATAGCTTTCAGTGGACAAGTCTTGCACTAGTTTGTTATATTTACTCCTAAATATTATTTTTTGGTGCCATTGTAAATGAAATTTTCTTGATTTCATTTTCAAATTTTTCACTACTAGTGTACAGAAATGTAACCAATGTTTGTATATCCATCTTGTACTCTGCAATCTTGCTGAATGTGTTTATTAGTTCTGATATTTTTCACATATTTCTTAGGATTTTCTATATATAAGATTATGTTACCAGCAAATACAGACAGTTTACATCTTCCTTTCCATGCTTGATGCCTTCTCTTTCTTTCTCTTGCCTAATTGCCCTGGCCAGAACCAGAGGCAGTATTCAACAGAGATGGCAAGAGTGGATAGCCTTGTTTTGCTCCTGATCTTAGAGAGGAGATATTCAGTATTTAGCCATTAGGTATGATCTTAGCTGTGTGTTTTTGTAGATGTCTATCAGATTGAGGAAGTTTCCTTCCATTCCAATTTTGTTAAGTGTTTTTATCATGAAAAGGTGTTGGATTTTGTCAAATGCTTTTCATGTGTCTATTGATACTATCATGTATTTTTTTTTGTCCTTTATTCTATTAATATGCTATGCTACTGGGTTAATTTTTAACATTAAACAATTTTGTGTTACTGAGATAAATCCTACTTGGTCAGGATGTACAATCCTTTGTTGTATGAACCTGGATTTGATTTACTTTCTTTTTTAGGATTTTTGTGTCAATATTTCTGGGACTATTTGATTTTAATTTTTTTCTCTCATGATATTTTTGTCAGGTTTTGGTATCTGGGTAATACCGGCCTCATAGAATGAATTGTGAAACATCACCTCTTTTTTATTTATTAAAAAATTTGTGAAGAACTGGTACTCTTCTTATATATTTGGTAAAATGCACTAGTGAAGTCTGGATCTGGGCTCTTCTTGGTGGGAAGTTATTTAAATAGTAATTCATTCTCTGTATTTCTTATAAATTTTCTAGATTTTCTATTTGTTTTTGAGCCAATTAGCTGCATTCTATAAGTTTGGGAATGTCATGTCTTTCTTTCAGAGATTGGTTATTTAGGGGTGTGTTGTTTAATTTCCACATATTTATGAATTTACAAAATTTCCTTCTGTTATTGATTTATCATTTAATTCCATATTGATCAAAGAACACACTCTGAATGATTTTGATTCTTTTAAATTCATTGCTCCTTTTCTCATGGCCTAGCATATGGTTTATTCTGTAAATGTTTCATGTGTACTTCAGAAAAAGGTTTATTCTGCTGTTGAGTGGTGTGTTCTTGAGATGTCTGTTAGTCTAGTTGCTTTACACGTATCTTCAATTCTTTTGTTTCCTTGTTAACCTTCTACCTCATTGTTCTATCCATTATTGAAAGTAGGGTGTTGAAACCTTCCAATTTTATTGTTGAATTGCCTATTTCTCCCTTCAGTTCTGTCGGTTTTTGCTTCGCCTATTTTGGGGCTCTATTGTTGGGTGTATGTTTAGTTATAATTGCCATATCTTTTTCACGGATTGACTCATATCATTTGTAAATACTCTTTTTCTCTAGTAGTAATTTTTGTAGTAAAGCCTATTTTTCTGATATTATTGTAGACATTTCAGCTTTTTTGATTCCTATTTGCATAATCTATCTTTCTGAATCCTTTTACTTCCAAGTTATTTGCATATTTGAATCTAAAATGTGTCTCCTCTCATCAGGATAGAGTTGGAGCTTGTTTTTATTATTATTATTTTAATCTCATAGTCTTCACCTTTTAATTGTATTGCTTAATCTATTCACACTTGTTATTATTACTGATATGATTACATCTGGCATTTACTTTTTGTTTTCTACACGTCTTATTTATTTTTATTCCTCTGTTGTTTCTTACTGCTTTCTTTGCTCTTCTTTTTAGAGATTTCCTGGGATAGTATTTTAATTCCATAAATAATATTTAATCATATTTTTTGAGTTTTTTGAGTGGTTGCCCTAGAGTTTACAATATACATCTTAAATTACCAAAATATACTTCAGATTTAAACTAACTTCATTACAGTGAAATGTATAAAGCTTACTTCTATATAACTCATTTCCTCTTGCCTTACTTGTGCTACTATTGTTATACACACCACCCCAACACATGTTACAAAGCCAACAATGCATTGTTAAAATTATCTTATGTTGTCTTATGTCTTTTAAAGAAGCTTAGAGAAGAAGGGAAATCAAGCATGTATTTAGAGTTTGTTATATTAACTATTTATTATTTCTGATTCTCTTCATTTGTTATTATGGATTTGAGTTACCATCTCCTGTCATTTACTTACTCCGCCATTATTTTGTTTCTCTCTTTGTAATTTATGCTGTTTTTGTCCAATATTTTACATCTATATGTTCTAAGTCTAGCAATACAATTATATACATAGTTTTAATGCAACTGCTTTTTCAATTAATCAAGGAAAAAAAGGAAAATTATTCAGTCATATTGTCTTTTCTAATTATCTACATAATTACCCTTATTAACACTTTTTATTTACTCATGTGAATTCAAATTACTGTTTGATGCTGCTTGTTTCTTGTTTGAAGAGAAGGCTTAAGTATTGTAAGGTAGATTTGACAATGATAAATTCTCTCGTTGTTTATTTATCTGGGTGTCTGTATTTTAATCTTCACTTTTGAAAGATAGTTTTGCTGGATATAAAATATTTAGTCAATGGTTTTTTACTTTTAGCACTTTGAGTATGTGATTCCACTGCCTTCTGGCCCTGTTGCTTCTAGTAACAAGTCTGTTGTTACTCTATTGAGATTCCTTTGTACATGATGAGTCATTTTTCTGTTGGTGCTTTAGGGAGTTCCCATTTATCTTTGACTTCAATAATTTTGATTATGATATATCTGGGTATAGATGTATTTTCCAAAATCCCTGTGTCAGTGGAGCTTCCACTCTTTGTTGATGAATCTGTATGCAGCTTGAGAATGTTTTCAAGTCTGTCCCACATTCTATTCTGATTGTTCCTGAATGTTTACAGACGAATGAATGTGCTCAGACTTCTCCATCCTCAGGGTTGACTCTGATCCTAGGAGGCTCTTTTTGGTTGTCTCTTTACCCTCTCTCTATTAAACTTCTAGCTGCTCTGCCATTCTGCTTGTTCCTACTAGGAGCATGGAGCTATGATAATCTTCTGAACTGATCCCCACTAAGATTTCCATTGTTTGCAATAACCCCCACAGTCATGGAATTCTCTATGCTCTTATCCAAATAAGTTAGTCTCCTTGGACAGAGCTGTGGAGCTCTTCTTATATGCTGCCTCTCTTGGCAGGCAGAACCTCTGCCACTACACAAGAACTGGGGACAAAAATAGTGGCCTTCTTATCTCAGAGTGACATCTCTGCTCTAGAAGTGGGCACTGGGGAAGATGGTAGCCTCCTGTCTTTTCAGATTGCCCCTCCTGATATGGAAACTCTGTCCTATAAATAAGTTGGGTCAGGGATGATCAGGTTCCCAGTATTCTCAGCTTGCTGTTCCTGGAGTAAGTTTCCCTTCCTACATGAAAGAGCTGGGTGATTTAAGGGACCCTCAGTCTTCTAACAACACTCAGTAGGAACAGAGATTCTCCAACATAAGGCTGGGGAGGATGAGAACGCTGATGACTTTCCCTTTCTAAGTTGAAATCATAGCCCTAGACTGGATTCTGGGGAAGAAAGAGAACCCTGAATTCTTGGCCATATCCACTCAGAGTAAAGCACCACAAGTTGAGTTCCCATAAAACATGGATGATTGGATGACGGGTAAGGAAGAAGGCTGTGGCTCACATGCCATAGTCTCTCATTCTTCTTACCCAGGTAGAACAGATTTCCTTTACAGAATGTTTCTTCAACTGCTGTATGCCTGTAGAACAATTTTAAGAGACTTTAAATATTTTTAAAATAATTTTGCCAGTTAAATGACTATTTTGTTGAAAAGAGAGATTACTGAACTCTTCATGTCATAGTTTCTGAATCCTCAGGAATGATTTCTCCTAGATTTTATGTGTCTGGTCCAAACACTCAATGATGTTATGAATCTTCAATATTTGAAAATATGTTTTCAATTTCAAGCCCTTATTATTGTGTTGCCTGTTGTTTTTTGTTTGTTTTTTAAATCTAGTCAAATGTAGCACGATGATGTTACATTTCATAGCGCTGCATTAAAATCTAAAATTTAAGATATTTTATCAGCATGGATTAGCTTAGAGCATTTTTCTTGCATTTATTAATAAAATATTTTCTGTGTTCTTGTTAGGAAAGATACACTTTGCTTCTGAAGAACAGTTGGGTTTTTTCAGACCATTTGGCAAAAAATGTTCTACAAAAATGTGCTGTTGGATGACTGCTGAGAAAACTGACTTTAGAACCTTAGAAACATTCTGTGTTTGAATTCAGAAAGCATCCTCAACTAAAATGGTCTTCACATTTCCAGTTCCTTTAAGCTCTTCAAGTATTATTGTTTATTGATGAGATTCTAGGAAACTTAGTAGTGTCATAGATAATACTATGATTCTTCTTCATTGGTTTTTGCTATAGAACTTATGTGATTATATTGCTTGCCTTCTTAACTTCTTAAAAGACCATGCTATAAGTTGCATTCTATAGTTTATATACTCTAATTTTCTATATTTTTAGAAATATACTCAGATAGTTGTAGTAGAAAAAGTATTTACTATTAACATCAAAGATAGACAATGCATCTAAACACACATTACTTTTCTGAGTGCAGTAGGAATTTTCTGGGTTGGAAAATGTAGAAAGTAGCCTCTGGAGAAAAGTATAATGCAATAATGCAAAGAGGGACTGTTGCAATGTGAGAGATATGGGAAGAAAATGAGGCCAGAGAAGTAGGGCAGAAGCAGAACAGTGAAGGGACTTGAATTTAATTTTATATATTCATATTTATTAATCTTTTATTTTATAGCCAATGCATGTTTCTTTTTAATAAAATCTTTTCTATTTTTTTAAATTATGTTTTATATTTAAGCCCCTAATCTAATTGGAGTTGATTATTGAAGTGAGTATACAATTTTCTCTTTTCATATATAGCCCTTTCCCTATTTCAGTTAAAGAACACTCCCTCTTTTCCACACTTATCTCACCTGCTACTTCTGTCATATGCCAAATTCCATACATCTGTGATTCTGTTTCTTTGTATTTTGTTTCATTGGTCAATTTACATATCCTTGCACTAATACCACACTATGCTAATTACAACAGCTTGAGAGTATTAGATATGACAAGTGTCTCTTGCCCACACATCACAGAAGTACCTAGGTAATTCTTTTCCATAGAACTTTTAGAATGATCTTTGAAAGTTACACAAAAAGCTGAATAAAGTCTTAATTAGAATACTTCTTTATTTTAACCATGATTTTTAACAATTAATGTTTCTACCACTTTATTTTCTTTTTCTTGTCATACGTGGTTAATATCTTCCCTTTATTATTGTTGAATTCTATCAGTGTCATTTTAAATTTTTGGTGCATCTGTTCTAATATTTTTAATTCTGTCAAACTGCATATTCCAATGTGTTGTTTTTTTGTTTTTAAAAGTTCTTAAATGTCTTGTTATTTTAGTCTGTAAGCTTCCCCTCCTCGGAAATATCAATAATTCTGACAACGCGTATTATTTATTCCCAAAACCCCAGAGAGTATAGCGGGGAGAATGGATGAGCCCTGTGGGAGACAAGAAAATCACCAGAAAATCACAACCACCTCTCACCTACAAAACAACTTCTCAAATGAAGGCTTCATCTTTCCTCCCTTAAGAGAAGTAATACCAGGGGAGACACTTCCTTGATTATAATTTTATAGGCCTTGGATTTTGGAACCAGAATGATGAAAAAGGGGCTGCTCTTAGCTATTTTGTCCTCACCAGTCCTTCTCAGCACTTCACAAAGCCAGGGCCTCTGTAACTACTGAATTTACTCCTGACAACTTCGGTACCAGAGCTCTAGGTCATCATAGGTTTGGGAGATAGGCATTGTTCATCTCAAGGTACTGGAAGGGAAGAATAAGTAAAAGAACCCTTAATGTTTACTTTCTTGCTACATTCTCCCACAGCAGCTCTGATTGTCTTGTTCCCCATGACACAGCTTTCACCTGCCCACTCCCTACACACACACCAATTCAAGTCAGTCCCTACCATCCCAGGTTCCTGTATTTCCCACTCCATATGGGTCTTTCCTTTTTCTGTTTATTCTTTGCTCAGTTCTCAATAACTATGTGAATATTACCATTTATTTATCACCTCTTCCTACCTTTTCACTGCATGGTGCTGCTCATTACAGTCATGGTTCAGTAAGTGCCCTCTTGAGCCTGCCGCTCTCAATTTGCTTCTGCAGATCTCATCAGACTTTTTTCCTTAACACCTTCTCTGTAAGTGGCAAATGAAATAACATGGCTTTTCTAAATTTCATATTTCTGAAATAAGATAACCTACATTTCTTTCTCTCTCTCTCTCCCTCTCTCTTTTATTTTTGTCCATTAAGAGATTTCTCTTTGCCACAAATTCTACTGAAACACATTTCCTAGACTGAATTCACTGATAAGTCATCTATGAGCTCTTTTCAGGCTGAAAACATGTCTGAATTATTATTGTATATTCAATGCTTATATTTACAAAATAAGATTTTAAGAAAGTACAATCAAAATATATTTTTCCCACACTTCTGTCCCTGATTCCTTCTTGTATCAATTCTATCAATGATATTCTAACTCTATTACAATAAACAAAAAAAATAAAGATGGAAAAAATGTATGATGAAATTAGGGATACTAAAACACTGCTCCACATCTTCATTTGCTGACAATTTTGCAAAAAAAGAAGAAAAAAATAAAGGTCAAGGTGGACAGCATGAATTAAATCAGCTTGCTTTTTAGCCTTGTTCTAGAACGTCTTACTATCCTGTCAAGGGAGAGATGCTAACCATTCTATTTCACAGGTATCCTTGCAGTGAAGATTCTGGATGCATATAAGGTTCCACAAATCAAACACCATTTCAAGATTTGAAAGCAAAAGACAAGTATAGGCCATTTATTAATTCCCTAGGGCTGCCATAACAGTACCAAAAACTGAATGTGTTAAAATAAAAAAAATATATCGTGTCACAGTCCAAAATCAAGGTGTCAGCAGGACCAGGCTCCTTCCAAAGTCTATTGGGGAGAATCCTTTCTTGACTCTTCCTAGCTTCTTGTGGTGCCGCTCATTCTACAGGTCCCTTGGTTTGTGGCAGCATTACTCCAATCTCTGCCTCCACCTTCATGTGGCATTTTCCCTGTGTCTTTACCAGTGTCTTCCTTCTGTGTATGTCTGTGTCTAAGTATTCTTTTTTGATAAAAACAACAATTTGGTTGAATTAGGATCCACCCTAAAAACCTCATCTTAATTTCACTACATCTGTAAAAACTTTATTTCCAAATAAGCTCACATTTTTATGTTCTATAGCCTAGTACTCCAACCTATCTTTTCTTAAGAGATAAAATTCAACCCATCATCCTGACAATTTTGGCTGGTTTTAACTAGCCAGGTTCTTCTTTCACATCTCTATACCCCACCAGTTTGCTAGTATTGAGAGGAAGTTGCAGCAGTGACTTCCAAATCCTGGGGTCATAATTATAGGTTAGTGCTCTTAAAATAAAAAATTTCAGCTGCAGTCTCAAAGACAATAGCTCTTATAGCAAGTAGGTCATATAGCATTCTAGAAATCACTTCTGTAGGCCCAGCCTAGATCTTGCTCATATTTACTTAACTTTTATGTATACCTAACTCCCTGTATAAAATAGTTTTATGCTTAAAATACCTTGAACATTTTCTCTTACCGCATCAAGTCCTGACTGATACACACATTTTTCATGATCTCAAAATTCATTGTAGACATGCATTATACTACCAAGAGTGCTTTTGTGGCTACTTTAATGTTGTGTAATATGATGAGTGGGCAACCTATATGGTTGGTGCTGTCTGTACTGAAGCAACTTAGCTGCAGCTGAATTTCTGCAAAAGCCAAGTTCAAGAATAACTACAATTTGCCTTGTATCATTAAGATCATGTCTGAGACAATTAACAATTTTAAAGGACTACAAGACACATCTTACACACAAGAATACATTTGGTCATCCAAGCAGCATTTGGAAATGCATATTTCATTTCACAGCATTTGCAAAACCCTTTTATCACTTCAAAATAACTTGTGGAATGTACAGACTTTCAAATGTTAAAAGTAGTCTTACAAAATTTTTGTATGTAAGAGTAAAATTTGGTTTATATATATAAATAAAGTTATAGTCTGTATTGATTTAGTTGTTGTATCTTCTCAAAATCAATCATGAAAATTCCTGGCCCTACAGTCTTCATCAAACTTTTGAGGTTGTGAAGGCAATTTTGCCACAAAACTAGAAATTAATAGGAATGTAATTGTTATAGTATTTTTAAACTATTATTATATTTTAATGATATTATTATGCCAAGAAGTATAACACAGGGAGATCAACTCGATGATTGGTGATGACCTACAGGAGTGGGATAGGGAGGGAGGCTCAACAGGGAGGGGATACGGGGATATATGTCTAAATGCAGATGATTCACTTTGTTGTATGGCAGAAACTGGCACAACAGTGTAAAGCTATTATACTCCAATAAAGATCGAAAGAAAAAAAAAGAAGTGTTGTGGCACAATTTTTGTGGGCTTATGCTTCCTTATTTGATTTTCTATAGACAATATCTTTATCTGCATACACAGGAAAAATGTTATTTGTTTAACTAACCCTGAAGAGTAAAGGTCTTTGCCCAACTATCTTGTTTCTACCTGTTTTCTCTGATTGTAAAATTCCACTGACATGTTATTACATATGTCAACCTGAAAAAATATGAACATACAATTTAGAAAAATGTAAGACCATCTATCAGACCCTTTGTGAATCTCTCAAGTTCATACTAGTAAAAATGAATCAAAGTTCTAACTCCCTTTTGATTCCAGGCTATTACATTTGCTCTTATTTTTCTTTGTCTTTTGTCATATGAGAGAAGAGAAAAATAAACTTGAATTTCACTGTTGGAATAAATGATCAGGGTCCAATCTCATTCCCACTCCACTGAGGCCTTGTCTAAAGACAGATATGAATCGACCAATCTCCTCATTAGGAAACATTAAGCGAAAATACACAAGGATAGAACTCTTCTTCCTTCTCTTGCAAAAATGGAACCCTATCCCCTACTGATTCCCACTCTATAGCAGACATGCCTTTTGCTTTATATGTATTTTCAATTATTATAGAAAGAAAATACATATACTAAAAATTAAAAATTCTTATCATTATGTTGTATTTAACTATATTGCTAGAAAAAAATTAACAGATTTAATTCAGATCAAAAGTCTTACTTTCTAAAAAAAAGATAAAATGTGTAAAATGTAATAAAATGTTTATTTACACAAATAAAAGATGCCAGCTAGCCAAGTGAAATACATAGCACCTGTTAGATATAAAAGATAAAATAAGATACAGGTAGTTTTGAGGAAATCTGAACAACAAACAACTGAAATAGCAGGAAAACTGAAAAAATCATCAGTGTTAGAAAACATACATAAAAGTTATTTCAAAGCAAGATGGTAAAATATAATCAGACTAAATATTGTGAACTCTGAATTTCATAGTTCTGTAAGAATTACTGAGATTTCTCATTTCATACCAAGATCACTCATTCTTTAGTCTCTAGACTTCTTTCATCTTACTCTGAAAAAAAAGCATGGTCCTAAAGAATGTATGTTGCTTATTTCAAACACCAATTCTAAGATATCGACATCTAGTCACACAATAAATTATACAGAATTATATGTAATATATATTTATAGAAAACACTGAGGAAGTTCTGGGAAAGTCTCCTTTGTGGTACAGAATTGAGAAAGGGCACAGCAGCCACGGTGAGAGGGGTATGGAAAAGCACAAAAGATGAGTTGCAAGAATTGAGAATATGTTAGTGAAAAGTCATTACACTCCATGTGAAGCAGTACTTGAAATAATAAGGAAATATTACAGTGAACCTATGTCTATATGTTTGACAAAGTAGCTAAAATGGACCAACTCCTTGCAAGATAGATATATAGATATAGATATATTATACTAACCAAAGCCAACTTAAAAAAATGATAACCTCAATAGCACTATATTATTAAAGAAATTTATTTCATAATTTGATAACTTCAAACAAAGTAAAGTCCATACCCAGATGGTATTACTAGCAAATTCTACCAAATATTTTTTTAAGCTCTTTGTTGGAATATAATTGCTTCACACTGTTGTGCCAGTTTTTCCTGTACAACAAAATGAATCAGGTGTATTTATACATATATCCCCATATCCCCTCCCTCCCGTGACTCCTTCCCACTCTCCCTATGCCACCCCTCTAAGTCATCACCCATCATCAAGGTGATCTCCTTGTGTTATGCAGCAGCTTCCCACCAGCCATCTATTTTACATTTCGTAGTGTATATATGTTAATGCTACTCTCTCACTTCCTCCCTACTTCCCCTTCTCCCCCCACCCCGTGTCCTCAAGTTCATTTTCTACATCTGAATCTTTACTCTTAGCCTGTCACTGGGTTCACCAGTACCATTTTTTTAGATTCCATATATGTGAGTTAGCATACAGTATTTGTTTTTCTCTTTCTGGCTTACTTCACTCTGTATGACAGACTCTGGGTCCATCCATCTCACATTTAAGAAAGGAAAAAATATGAATTCTATACACTTCAAGATTTAAAAATCAATCAAGTCTACTCTATTAACTGACTAAAATAGAAAAATCATATGGTTATTTCAATAGAGGTAGAAAAAGAATGTGACAAAATTCAACATTCATTCATGATAAAATCTCAGTAAATGATGAACTATAAAAGGACGTCTACATGCAACTAATGTCATATGTAATGGTGAAAGACAACACTTTTCCCACAAGAATGGGAATAAAGAAAAGATGACATCTCTCAGTACTCCCATCCAAAATTGCAGCGTAAATCCTAGCCAATATAATATGGCAAGGAAAACAAAACACATATAGATTGGAAAGGAAGAAATTAAACTGCACCTATACACAGATGACATTTCATCTATACAGAAAAGCCCAAAGAATGTACAAATAAACCCCTAGAAACAGTATGTGAATTTAGCAAGGGCACAAGCTATAACATCAGTGTGCAAAAATCCACTATATTTCTATATACTATCAATGAATATTTCGAATCTTAAATTTTAAAATGCCACTTACAATACCTCCAAAATTGAAATATTTAACTTCTAACCTATCAAATCTATATATGATGAAAACTTATAAAATACTGGAGGGAAAAAAATCAAGGGAAACAAGTAAATGGAGAGATATATTGTGTTCCTGGGTTGGAAAACTAAATATTGATAAGTTGTCAATTCTTTCCAATTTGGTAAAATAGATATCAACTAGCTGATTCTAAAATGTACATAGAAATGCAAAGGAAATAGAATAGTCAAAATATTTTGGACAAAGGACAACAAAGTAGGATGTCCCATACTACCCAACATCAAGACTTACCATAATACCACAGTAATTAGGACTAAAATGTGGTTTGGCTAAAGAATTAGCACAAAGATCAACAGAACTGAATAGAAAGCCCAGAAATAGATGCACACAAATATAGTTAACTGAATTTTGGCCAAGGTGCAAAAGCAATTCATTGAAAAAAGAATAATCTTTTCAACAAATGGTACTGGAACAATTATACATCCACATGCACAAAAATAAACCTCAAACATACCTCAAACATTTTACACAAAGTAACTCAAAAAAGAACTAAAGGTAAAAGGTAAAACCATAAAACTTCTAGAAGAAAACACAGGAAAATATGTTCATGAACTATGACCATGAATTTAGCAAAAATTTTTAGATATGACACCCAAAACACAGTCCATTAAAGAAAAATTGATAAATTGTACTTCCCCAAAATTACAATTGTTTTCTCAATGAAATGCACTGTTAAGAGAATGAAAAGCAAGCTATGGACTGGCAGAAAGTATTTGAAAACTGCATATCTGATAAAAGACCTATTAGTAATATACAAAGAACTCTCAAAACTCAAGAATAAGAAAACATCCCAATAAAAATGGGCAAAAGTTCTGAAAGCTTCTGTTCTATTTAAACATAGAAGATGTACAGATGGTAAATAAGCTCATAAAAAGAAGCTCAACATCATTAGCCATTAGGGAAAGGCAAACTAATATCCCCAGGAGATAATAATTACACACCTATTACAAGGACCGTATTTAAAAACAAAACAAAACAAGTGCTAGTCAGGAAGCAGAACAAATGGAACTATCATTCACTGTTAGTGGTCATGCAAAGTGGTGCAGCCACTTCAGAAAATAGTTTGGTTTTTTTTTTCTTAAACAAATTAAGCATACACTTGCCCTACAATCCAGAAATCCTACTCCTAGCCATTTACCCAAATGAAATGAAAATTTATGGTCATACAAAAGCCTATACATGAAGTGGAAGCTGGGACGAAGTGGGAGAGTAGCATTGACATATATACACTACCAAATGTAAAATAGATACCTAGTGGGAAGCTGCTGCATAACACAAGGAGATCACCTCCATGATGGGTGATGCCTTAGAGGGCCAGGACAGGGAGGGTGGGAGGGAGTGGTGGGAGGGAGGGGATATGGGATATATGTATAAATACAGTGATTCACTTTGTTGTACAGCAGAGAGGGGCACGACAATGTAAAGCAATTATACTCCAATGAAGACCTTAAAAATTTTTTTTTTAATTTTCAAAAAAAGCCTATACATGAACATTTATAGAAGCATCATCCTTAATAACAAAATTGATGTACTTCAACAAGTGAGTGATAAGAAAAGAATTCCATACAATGGAATACTACACAACAATGAAAAGAAGAACCGATTCATGAATCTTAAATGAATTTTGCTAAATGAAAGTGGCCAGACCCCCAAATCTACATATTGCATGATCCCATTTATGTAAATTTTAGAAAAGCCAAAACTATTGAGACTTAGATCACTGTCCTCAGGGGTTGAATGGAGAATGACTTGACTAAAAAGGGGCACCCAAAGAAAACTTTTGGGATGATAGAACTATTCTCTTTGGTATTCCCTGCATTTTTCAGAAACCATAAAACTGTATACCACGAAGAGTGAATTTTGCTGCATTCAAATTTTAAATTAGCAACCAGACTGTGAAGAGAACTACAGATGGAATGCAGACCCTAACAAATGAAATGAACTGTAATTCCAATGAATGACATAACCTCACTGAAATGGTTGGGGAGAAATGAGTTAACCTAAGTGACTGAAAATCATTGTTTTGAATGGATATTATAATACTAAAGACAAAAAGGGACTGTACACAAACACTGTGGCAACTTATTTTTCACAGTGCTATACATTAGTAATTCTGAAGCTGCTTTTTATATACTACATTAAACAATAGGTATAGGTAAATATAGTACAGATATTAACATCTAGGTTTCTCATTATTGGAGCAAGAAGTTACAAGTAAGCAAAGGCAGATTGCTAAAATGGATCCTGAGTTGCTAGACTGGAATTAGTGGTATTAGTGTGAACTCATGGGGTTTTGGGGGATTATTTTTTAATACCTATTCAGATAGATTGACATTAATAAATATATATGTGGTATGTGTACATAGTTTGGTAGACATACAGATATTTCTTAGTTCTGCCTGCTGAGAGCAATGATACCTCAATAGCAATATGCATTTAGTGCCTAGATCTTGGTTTATAAGTACTATTTTCCAATAAAAGGAATCAGGCTCCTTAAATACACAGTTGATTCCAGAGATGGGACAAGGAAAATCCAACATAATCCTGGAACTTCTAGTGTTCTAGAAAGTAAGAAAGTGCTTAAAAGGGGGGAAGAGAATGAGAACATAGAAAAGGACACAGGAGCCCATCTGTAAGAGCACTTGAGGGCCAAAACTAGAAATATTTAAGCAGAAATATAAATAACAATAGTATTGTATTGTGATCAAAGAATATGTCCATGAGACCATAATGACAAATAAATGATTGAGGTAAGAAATTAAGAGGGGAGCAGGAACAGCTCCTTATGGAAGCATTCCAATTAATAAATGTAGAAGGAATTAGGGAAATCAAACTACCATTAGAACAAGATCTACTGATGAAAGTTTAAGAGCAAGATATTTGCATAGTCTCAAAGCATTTCCTCCACATATTTACTAATTATGAAGAAAAAATTGGTAACTTTACAATGGAGAAACCTCAAAGACATCAACTTAACTAAGTGAACAAAGCTAACATAAGCAGTAATAAATCCTATCAACATTATAGAATCCCTGATATACTGCATTAAGAAAGTGGCATCACCTCCACAGAATGCCTATGAAAAATGCATAACCTAAGCCTAAGTATTAAAAAAAAATCAGGCGAATCCAAACCGAGAAACATTCTACACCTGATCACTATACTCTTCCAGACTTTCAGGTTCATTGACGTCAAGGAAAGACTGAGGAACTATCAGGTATTAGGGGAACCAAAGAGATATAACTACTAAGTGCAATAGGGTCCTAGATCGAATCCCAAGACATTTAAAGGGTTATTAATAGAAAAACTGGTAAAAATCAAATAAAGCATGTAATCTAGAAAATAGTATTGATAATTGTTCTATGGTTATATAAGATGGTAGCCAGAGGGAAAGCTGGGTAAAGGGTACATAGGAATTCTCTGTACTATTTTTGCAATTTATTCATAAATCTAAATTATTTCAAAAGAAAAAGGTTTTTTTTTTTTTTTTAATATATGAACTGGAATTCCAGGTAGAGTAAGGAGGAAAAACTATTATAAGTAAAAATCTAAAACCTAGGATCTGCCTTCTAGAATAGCCAAGAGTTCCTAAATCCTGAACCCTGAGATGTGTGGACTGGATTTCATTAATTCAAAACTATTGGATTTTGCATAACTCTCTTCAATTTTCCCTGCCCTGGCGTCAAACACATTTTCAAGGCGCCTCGGTCCTTTTAAAGGAGAATGTTACTGACAACCAAGCACTAGATGCTGGGTATACTTATTGCTACTGGGGTATTATTGCTCTCAACAGACAAAACTAGGAAACATATTTTTTCAATACTAGCTTCACAACACAAAAGTAACCATAAGCCTGGAGGATATGTTCCCCAAGTGAAGAGTCTGAAAAAATACTAGATGTTTTTCTATTGGTGGACAACCAAGAGCATCAAAGGAATAGCACAACATATATTTGTTTAAAAAAAAGAGGGAAAAAAAAGGATTGGAAAAATAAATATGAGAGAATGATAAAAGATATCAATATATTACTAAAAAAAGAAGAAAGGCAAACCACTACTATTACATCCCGTACAAGCAGACATAGGGAGAAATAAATCATATTCTAACAATATAGAAGTTAATATTTACAATCGCCTATCACAAAACTTCAGTGAAACTATGCTGCATTCCAACTTAAGACTAAGTTCTTCAGCCAGACTTTCAAAACATTTCATCATCTGGTCCCAGTGTTTACACTGTTATGACCCAAGGCTTCCTTGTCCATGCCCCAGGCACCCTGGACTAAGCCCTGTGTCTCTTGCCTTTCTTCCCTTACTTGTACTGTTCCCCCTACATGGAAACTTCTCTGCTTATCAATAAACAACTCATACTTCAAGCCCACACCAGATGCCCTCTCCTCTCTGAAGTCTATACTCTTTTCTCTAAATGAATGCAATCTCTTCCTCCTTTGAACTCTCTAAGCAGTTTCTTTCCTTTCATGTTCTAACTTGGGTTCTTGTTGTTTGTATCTTGCCCACCCCCACCGAACGATATATTTTTCTTTGGAGACAGGAAGGGACTTTTGTCTACTCATCTTGACCTCCCCAGAGGGATCGCTATTATTTCTATCATGTAAGTGTTTCTTCAATAGGTAATTGTGGAATAATTTAATGAAATACCCAAAACTGTTCTCAAGCTTGAAAACAATTACAAAGTAATGAGTATTTCTACCACACATTCCCTCACTCCAAAACAGTCTTAGATTTTCTTGATCATAATTTTTGGGCAAGGGAAGATCACATTATCATTTCAGTGAGCATGGTTCTATCCCCAGCAAATTCTAGTGGGAGTCACTAATTCTGTTGCTAGGGGAATTGCTAGACAAATCTTAGAACAGAAGGGCCCAGTGGGGGGAGTTTGCTGATGCTTCCAATAGCCACAGCAGGAGTTATTTTCTTTTTCTTCTGTCCCTGGGGAGACAGCGCTGTAGAGTGGAGAAAAAGAAAAATGGCTCCATCATGTGATCCACACTGAGTGGATTTACCTCTACCTTCTCTGATGCAGAAGGGGATGCCGGGGCCTACCTGACAGGAAGAAACTTCAGAGAGAGGCCAAGGTGCTAGCTAAGGGGATTAACTGAGTCCTGTTCTGTCTGGGTTTTGTGCCAAGAGAACAGGTGGGAGGGTGAGTAGATGGAGCAGGGCTCTTGTAAACAGTCTACAATGGGTACACACTGCTACGGGGCAGTGTGACTGGGGAGACACCCAGCATGCTTCCTCGGGAGATTAAAAAGGGTACCCAAAAAGAGCCCAGGATTCTGCTCCCCTCTCAGCAAGAACTACTCTCATCTCTCACCCCCTCTGAGACCTTGGTCACCCCAAGGTCACATCCCAGGGAGCAGAATCCAGGGCACAGTCCTGCATGGGGACAAGGAATGGTGGACTTCTGTTCTTGTCTCTTTCCTTCTTCTATACCAGGGACCATATTGCTAATTGTCATTTTTTAAACTTCTTTTATCTGGAATATTACAAATGTTCAGAAAAGTACGTAAAGCAGAAATGCGTAATTTCATGAACTGTAAATCAGACACCTGTTCAGCTTCTGTCCAAGTCAAGAAATTGAATATTCACAGGATTCCAGAAGCCCTCTGCATGTTCCTTCTCCAACAAAATCCTTTGCCTCCTCCCTCGCAGTACCAGTACACTGAATTTTATGGCATTCAATTTCTGCCTATGTATCAAGTAGTTGTACTACTGAATTGTATACTCCTAAACAATGTACATTAATTCTACCTGTTTTTTGAAGTTTATATAAGGAGAATAATGAAATATTTCTCATACTATGTTTGGCTTCTTTAATTCAATATTATATCTTGTCATCACTTGTTGTGTGTATCTGTAATTTATCTTATTTATTCTATCCTTAATGGACATTTGGGCGTTCCTTTCGTTCGTTCTGTAAAGAGGAGCACACAAGGCTGTGTAATCATCACCACCTGTCCAAGAACACTGTTATGTGTTTCTGAATGAAAACCTTGAGGGCTTAAGTATCAGAGCTCTGGATGAGGTGTGTCTGCCTGTGCGTACTAACCTTACAAGGTTTTGTCATATTTTACATGTGTGGGATAAGGTACTATGTGTTAGGAAGAGCATATACTCCAAGAGTTCTGGCAGAGCTATGCCCATCCTAAAACAGGTGTCCCTGGCAATAACAAATAAAGATTGCATAAATAAAGATTGAAACATAGGTTACATCTATTTTTCACAAGAGACCTAAACACCAGAGAAGTGTGGATTATGCTTCAGAACCACTGCTAACTTTTAATACATATTATATTAACATGGTTATTTTAAGCTTCACTTCTGTTTCCAAAATATGTTTTAGCAAATTTCTTCTCTCACAAGTTACCTACCTTTTAATGAAAGGGTTGATATAGGAGGGTCTAATGGCAAATTAAGTGTATGGAGATTTTCTGGCACTTTGGATACAGTCTATCCTCTAAGGCTTTATTAAAGAAACTTAGGAAACAGCGCAAGTAGGATCTCCTGTGAGGAATGCAGGACCTAGTTGAGAAGTAATGTAAAAACAGGCAGTTTCTGTAGGAAAAGGGACTCGGACACCAGGGATTAATGCTGTGATTGGGTCATAAGAATTTAATAGAAAGGAATGGCCCGTCTGTCATCCCACATAGACCTAAGGGTGTAAATTGTGAGTTCTCTAGTTCAGATTGCATCTCCACAATAACTGATATCTATACTTTGGACTTTTGGATTAGTCCGAGGCCTTTCTGTTGCAGGTGAGAAACTCTCTCTCAAAACATCTGAAGCAAACAAGGAGATTTAATTGTATACACTATGAGGGAATTCAGTCGCGTCCCAACTGACCAAGAAGTAGCTTCACGTTGACTGAAAGCCTCAGGTGGGGTTCTGATTTGACTCCTATTTTCGTCTGCATGTCTACATCGCTCCTCTGTTTTCTGTCCCTCTGTTTCTCTCCAGTTCTCTCTGATTCTCTTCTGTTGCACACAGATTATCGTCACATAACAGAATGGTAACTGAAAGATACCACAGACTACATCCCTATGTCCAAGACAAATGCCCCAAGGAGGCTTCTGGCTGGTCCAGCCTGGTCCATCCCAGTGGACAGAGCATAAGACACAGAAATGTTAGCTCCTTCACAAAGGGAAGGGGAGGAGCCAACAAAGAAAACAGAAGAAAGTTGTGCCCTGAAGAACTTAACCTTGACCAAAGAGAGGTCCGGCTTTTGCCCTCAGCACCTGGGAGATAATCTCTAAATGCTTCAAATGTCAGGCCTGACAAGAATATCTATGTTTGCTGTGGGCCCTGGGCCAACAAGACAGTAACAATGTGATGCAGGGTGGCGCATCAGAGCCACACCAAAAATATGACTTGGGGTGGGTACTTGCTGTCACACAGCTTGACCCCTGAGGGTCTGGAAACTGGCCAGCCCTGTGGGCAGTCCGCCACTCCCACAAGATGGAGCCCTAATAAAGACACCAGACACCTAGACACAGGTGAGCGTCTCTGGTCGGCGATACTCCGTGTGCACTGTAACATCTCGATGCCAGTGAAGTAACTCTACCCTAACTGCACAGGGAGAGGGTGCCTGGAAGGTCTGTGTTTGATCTCTGCCTTATCCATCTCTTCCCTCAGGTGATTTTGATCTGTATCTTTTCCCTGTAATAAACTGTAACTGTGAGTATAATAGCTTTTGGTGCATTTCATGAGTTTAATGAATTATTGAAACAGAGTGTGGTTTGTGGTAACTTACAATTGGTGACAGAAGTGAGGGTGGTCTTGTGAACTCTGTTCCCTCTTACTTCACACCTGGCAAAACTCCCTCAGTAAGAGATAAAGTGAAAATATTCTGGGTAGTCAAACACTATAATTTACATACACAAACAGTCCACCAATGAACTTTTACAGATTTCCCACTAAATCCTTGATTTCAGTAATACCCTTAATTCACACCATTGCTAGGAAAAGGGAGTACTCATATTTCCTAGACAAATAAGTCCTGCAAAGTGTTGAAGAAAGAGCTACACCTTTCTGAGCAGGGACCTTAGACTTAGGTAAAATTGGGGATAGATAAAATACAAACGTGACTCGTTAAAATACCTTGGAAAAGGAACAGATGAGATACTGATCAGGTATTTATTAATGAAGATTGAGGAAGGAAGAGAAATTGAAAACACATGTTCATGTTTTCTTATTTAACATTCGCTTCTGACTTGGCTTCATACAACTAAGTCATTGTATTAAAAAAATTCAAAAACCATCATTTCACTGAAATGGTATAATAAAAAGCAAGTAAATGCTCCCATTTGTGGGACTAATGTAGGAAAATGGAATCTGGAAACTAATAAATCTTCCCTTTAATAAACCATCTGATAAAGGCTTAGTACATTTAAAAAAAAAACTTTAGCAATATTAGGTATAAAAAGCTGAATGCAAGTTACAAATAGTAATAAGGACGCTGGTACTCAGCATGGAACAAAATTGCATCACACACAAAGGAAAGACTATCTTAGTTTAGAACACTGGAAGAAGAAAAGAAAGTCTACAGAGCCAATGACTCTTCTCTTGAATTTTCTTATTAAGAGTTATCATTTTAGTTAAGAAACACTAAAATTTGATAACGGCTCTCCGCCATAAAGTATTCACATTTGCTTAAATTATCTGTGTAGTGAAATACATGCAGTTCTCATTTCGTGGAGTTGTCCTTTATAAAGTTATAAGCTAAACAATTTTTCTGGCACTGCTATACAAATACACTGTATTTATTCAGCTCCAAAGTGCATATATTTTTCACGTTTCAATGTTATAATTTTAAAAACATTATATTTTTTCTGAAAAGCTGTTATCAACCCAATGACTTCTATTATAGTCAATGGCAAGGAAATGAATTAGTGAAGCCCAGTAAATTGTTAAGGACAATTGTTAAGGACAAGAGTCATGTATCCAGTAACAGAATACTGTACAAGTGCTACACCTGATGCAATATTGTTTTACATATGTTATTATCCGGGGATACCCCACATCACAGAAAAACAAGCTGAAGGAGCAATGCAGTTTTGTTTTTTTTAAATCTTGGGCACTGGTACTTGAAACATGAAATTTAAAACTCCTTGAGTTGAACAATTAGAACCTTGCCTGTCTCACTTGATGTGGTCCCATTGGTGGGCTCACTAATTCCCATAACTTCACCTCCCACTAGATAGTAAAGATTGCCAAGTCTTGACTCTCCAGCCCAGAAACCTCTCCTGAGAGTCAGAGCTATATCAAGTCTCAATCAGATAGTTCATTCACTCACTTATAAAATTTAAGACTCCACTATATCCTACAAGCAAATCAAACATAGCACATCCCAAAACTAACTACATATATATAATTTTAATAGCCAGCCCTCTATATTCTCTACTCTAATATTACCTTGGCATCAGATAAAATCAAGAAAGTTATCTCCATTCTTTCAACCACTTAACCAAGTATTTTTAAGTCATCAGCTTAAGATATCTTATATGCATCCTATACGTTCTTTTATTGCCACCTAAGTTAAGGTCCCACTATGGTCTGAATGTTTGCATCCCCCCAAAATTCATAAGTTGAACCTCAATCCCCAGCTTGATAGTATTTGGAAGTGAGGCCTCTGGGAGGTGGTTAGGTCATGATGATGGAGCACTCATGAACAGGATTTGTGCACTTATAAAAGAAACCCCAGGAAGATCCCTCACCCCTTTGACCCAGTGAAGACACAGAGAAAAGTCGGAGTCTATAAACAAAGAAGTGGGCCTCAGCCAGACCCTAAGTATGTAGGCACCTTCACCTTAGAATTCCTAGCCTCCAAAGCTGTGGGAAATCAACGTCTGCTGTTTATAAGCCACCCAGGTTACGATGTTTTTGTTTTAACAGCCCCAAAGAGACTAAGACAGGTCCTCATCACGTCTCTTATGAACAACAGAAGTCACATCCTGACTTGTTTCTCTGATCCTTTACTTAAACTAAATTTACTTCAAAAATCCATGAATTTCCTTGCCTCAGTAACTGTCACTACTATACCGTGCACCACACAGACTAACCTGTATTAATTCATAAATCTGCCCAAATGCACTCATGATATAGATATTATTATTTTCAATTTCCAGATGAGAAAACCAAAGGTTATAGGACTTAAGTCATAAAAGGGGGAAAATTCAGAATTAGAAACCAAATCTTGGATGCAGATACAGAGAAATGGACTGGAGAACTCGAGGTTTGGGAGGGGGCAGGGGGTGAAGGGGAAGCTGAGACAAAGCGAGAGAGTAGCACAGACGTATATATACTACCAACTGTAGAATAGAAAGCCAGTGGGAAGTTGTTGTATAACAAAGGGAGTTCAACTCAAGGATGGAAGATGCCTTAGAGGACTGGGGCGGGGAGGGTGGGGGGGACTCGAGGGGGGGGAGTCAAGGAAGGGAGGGAATACGGGGATATGTGTATAAAAACAGATGATTGAACTTGGTGTACCCCCCCCCCAAAAAAAAAAAAGGCAAAAAAAAAAAAAAATCTATACCATTTATAGTAGCATTAAGCCAGGAAATATTTAGGCAGAAATTTATCAATAAATGTGTAAGACATAAAATATTAATAAAACAAATGTTCCTAAGTTAAAAAAAAAAAAAAAAACAAATCTTTTTCATCCCAAACCAGGGTCTATTCTATTATGCTGTATAGCCTCCTACATAAGTCACTGTCAAACAGACAAAAAGAGGAACGGGAAGATGAGACAGATGTGTCCTATCTCATAGGAGGGCAAGAGTTTTCAAAAGGGCAATTTGAGAAGTGGTAAAAGTACACTTAAGAACACAATTGCGTGGGGGTATAATTTTGTGAAATCCACGGAATAAGGTGGCAGGAAAGATACGCTGGTGGCACATTTCATCTCACAAGTCAAATGATATGAAAGTGCCTGGTGTTGAGATTGATGAGAGAAGGGCATGGCAGTGGGCATGCCTAACTACTCGATCAGTGGAATGCTTTTTTCATCAGGTGCTGGTATCATTGGGGATGTCTGTGTAAGGAGAAGAAAAATATGCTCAGGGATCGCTTAAATGTTAAGTAGGATAGAATCTTCCCCCATTTTTGAGAGAGCCAGCAGGTAGCCTGTCAGAGCACGTCAAGAGTGTGACAGCTGTGAGTCATGCAAGGAACCAGCAGGGGAAAGTGTGGGCTGAGAGAATATAGTTCTCAAGGAGCGGCCTTTTCAGAGATGAAGGAAAAAAGTATAGCCTTGAGGACAAGTGAAACCATCTAAACAGGGTCTGATCAGCATAAAAGAATTGACATATTTCCAAAGGCATGTCAGAGAATTAAACATAGCAAATAATATAAGTAAATAAATATGTGATTTAATTGTATGAAGTCTGGGATTTTATCTTTGACTCAGAGTATATTACTAAATTATTTATTAGTGTTGTTCATCTGTTATCTAAACATTAATAATAAAACTATTTAAACACTAGTCAGAATCCTAACAGGGCTGTAAAATACAGCAGCCAGCTAACTAATTTGAAGATGTGATTATGTAACCGCTCACCTGATGGCAGGGTCAAGCACTGAGGAATAACTCTTAGGAAGGAAATTAGAAGGATCACCAGGTGTTGCTTCCAACATGCTTGAATTTTTGCCACTCTTAGAGGAATCATTTCTTTATAACCCATTATTCTCTGTAATAAAAAAATTTAATCCCATATAATCCAGTTTATTTGTAATATCTGGTCTAGAAATCTATTATAGGGTTTTCATCACTGTCAGTTTACTCTTCTAATTAATTTTTAGCTCCATATTACTTGGTTTTAAATAAAAGAGATAAAAAGGATGTACAAAATGTTATCTGTTTTGTTTCCCTAACTTAGAACAAGTTCAGCTGAATACATTCTATCTGAAATTGCAGTCATTTTCAGGTTTTAATATCCTCTGGATCTCATCACCAGAGCTGGGAAACTGTAATTTCCTCATTACATGGCTTTGTTCATCCTCTAAGTTAAAGAGCCTCCTCTTGCTCCTGCCCCCAGAAAGCATGAGCCTGCATCCGTCCCCAGGCTGGTCTAACCAGGCAGCTTCTCCCTGCTCCTAAGCACTTCTTCACTTGCTGTGCTCCTCATCTTTGCATCCTCTGAGTCCCTCTGCAGATATCACACAGACGTGGCATTTCCATAGACTGGTACTTCTAGAGAGAGCAGGTTCCTAGAGAAACCTAACTTCTGAACTGAGTGGTTTCAGCATGCTTACCATGGTACCATGTAAGTGAATGCTGAGATGTGAGTGGACATAAATTATGTAGCTGGTCCTGGGGGAGACAGACAGGAGGAAGCTTTGCCATCTTCAACATATTTGCGGGTAAGAAAAGTCTTAGATTAAGTTATTGGGGCTTTAACTGTGTCAAAAGACAGGTAGGAAAAGAGTTGAGGGAGTACCAATGATTATGGTATGCAGGAATTATTCTCTGGAGTAAAAATGGGGGAATTAAATAACGTCTTACTTTTGTTAAGTGTTAACAATGCTCCGTAGTATGTGCTCCTTCTCAACCTCTAATGAACCCTTTTATGTGAATTCGCTCTGAGTACCTGCAGGAAGATCCAGCTGTGAAATATACATGAGAAGTGGGATGGCTGCCAGGTGGTCCGACTGATGACCACTGTTGGACAAAATGGCAAAGGAACTAACTGCTGCTAAAGAGAGAAGGCAGGAGAGTGTAGCCAGAGGCCCCCAGTGTGTCAGAAAGACTAATTCAAGTGAGAGGAGTAGTGAAATCACAGGGCTCTGGAACCCAGGACCCACATGAAGCCTATGATAGGAGACGGCAATGAATTAATTAGGCTACGATGGCTTGTGATTTGTGGACTATCCAAAAATATTTTTGGATAATGCAGAAGAGAGATAAATAAAAATATGAAGAAGAAGGAAAAGAAAGAAGGAAAAAAGAAAGGAAGGGAGGAAAGAAGGATGCAAGGAAAGAAGGAAGGAATATAGGAAACACTGAGTAACACAGGTGAAAGAAAGACATAATGACAGGAAAAGAAGAAAGTGAGAGGAAGGAAACACATTGAGGATTTATTATCATATTATTATATTTTATATAAATCTACATTTACATGTATTTACTCAAGAGGTAGGGACTACTATTATCACCGTTTTATATATGGAGAAACTGAGGCTTAAGGAGGTTGAGAAAACTCTGGAAATTCACATACCTAGTAAGTGGTAGAGCAGAATTTCAATCCACAAAAATTAATTCCAGTAAAAACAAAGTATAATACAATAAAATAAAAAGTATATTCTCTAACAGATGTTCTGAGAGCACAGAGGAGGAAACAAGGTTAATAGCATAATCTCAGCCTACTCCCTGGGACTCTTGCAATTAGTATGGCTCAGGGCACATTTGGTTGTTTTTGTTTAAATTTATTTGCAAATCAATTTTGTTACTTCACTCTCTTTTTACCTGGAAAGAGCTATCACTACATGCCAATTTCTAATAGGGACTGAAAATATTTAACACGATATCCTCTACTGTGTATGAGGTGTTACATTTGCTTTTAGATTTTCTGTAATATTCTGTTGCATGTGTTTGATAATTCTTGATAAACACACCTACTAACTGATTGACACTTGTCGCTCAGCAGCTACCCATTCTGTACCTTTACATCTAAATTATGAAAAGGAAATGACATCATAAGCAGAGATTTGTTTCTATTTTTATTTAATTAACTTAAATACATTCCATACTCACATGGAAAAAATGCAAAGAGAACAAAAATGTATACCATAAAACAGATAAATATGTCTCACCCATTCAGTCACCTTTCCTAGAGGCAACTGATGTTTCCAATTTCAGTACACCCTGCTGAAGATATTCAATGCATAGGCAAGCATGTGTAGATACAAATAGAGACACACACACACATGAATGATGACTTCACTATTATAAATCTTTTTTCACCTACGTATACATAGAAAATAGAAAAATAGGAATAGATAGATACTAGATAGGGAGACAGATGATAGATTAATGATTTAGATAGATAAATAGATAGGAAGATAGATAATAGGAAAGTATATCATATTAGTATCTACAGAGCTGCCTCATTCACTTCAGTGCCATATAGTATTCCATTTAATGGACATAGTATTCCCATTAATTTCTCTTTCACTCCCTGTTGATAAATATTTAAGTTGTTCTCATTCTCCGCTATTACAGACTATGCAGTAATGCATCTTTGTATGGATGTCATTTGGGACATATGCAAGTATATTTGTGGAATAAATTCCTAGAGATAGAGTTGCTGAATCAAAAGATATATAATGTTGCTATGAGCATTGGGGTGCATATATATTTTCAAATTAGTGTTTTTGTTTTCTTTGAATGAATACCCAGGAGTGGAATTATTTTTAATAATCAAGATATGGAGGCAACCTAAGTGGCCATCAACAGATGAATAGAAGAAGAAGATGTGGTATATATATAAAATAGAATATTACTCGGCCATAAAAAAAGAATGAAATCTTGCCATCCTCAACAACATGGGTGAACCTGGAGGGTATTGTACTTAGTGAAGTAAGTTAGAGAGAGAAAAACAAATGTTTTCACTTACATGTGGAATCTGAAAAAAGAAACAAATGAACTGAAAACAAAAACAGACTCACAGACACAGAGAACAAACTTGTGATTACCACAGGGGAGAGAGGTGGGAGGACGGGTAAAATAGGTAAAGGGGATTAAGAGGTATAAATTGACAGTTATAAAATACATAAGTCACAGGGATGTAATGTACACGTAGGGAAAATAGTCAATATTTTATAATAACTTTGTACAATGTGTAATCTATAAAGATATCATCACTATGTTGTACATCTGAAACTAATGTCAACTATACTTCAATGAATAAATTTTAAATTGAAAAATCTGAATGATATTTACATTTTAATTTTTAACAAATATTTGTCAAATTGGCTCATAGAGGTTGAGCCAATTTACATTCCTTGAATAATATATGAGATTATTTCTCTTTATCAAATTTTTTCATGGTATGATTTTGCCAAGAAAATAAGTTTTAAAAAAAGCAACCCATTATAAAGTCAATTTTCATTTTTTAAATGAATACACTTAACCTTCTTTTCATATATTCAAGAGCTAAGACAGCTATGTCCTGTGTGTCACTTTTTTATATTCTTTAATGGTATTCCCCCATGCAATTGATTGGGGCTGCGGTCAATAGGTGTGTAAGATTCATTTCCATACGAATGGCTCCCATGGAGTAACACAGTACATAATCTTGCACGCTGTACAGAGCCTCATTGTTGGTCATTCTCTATTCATTTTCAGGTATTCTTTATATGCTATAAAAATTCACATTTTGCACCTGATATGTATGGGAAATATCTCAGGTCATCAATTGTCTTTCGACTTCATTTAAGTTTTTGTTATTGTTGAGTTTGCTCTTAAACTTTTATGAAATCTAGTTTATCACGCTGATTTTAGAGTCTCTAGGACTTTGTGCCATATTTAAGAAAGTCTTCTACTCCAATAGAATAAATACAACTCTTTTATATTGTCTTCTATAACTTTCATGATTTCATTTTTTATATTTCAGTGTTTGATCTAAGCAGAATTTCTTCAGATGTAAGAAGTAAGAAAATGACGTTTTCTGCAAGGTTACTCAGTTGTCTTAAAACCACATACGAAATAACTTGTTTTCTCCACTTTTAGATGCAATTCATCTCTAACAAATACTAAAATTCCATAACATTTGGACCTATTCCTGGACTCCTTCTTCTGTTTCATTGATCTGTCTATTTATATATTAGTGATTCACACAACAGTGCCATCCTGTCTTAATTATAGTAGTTTCAAAACTTCTCCCCGTGACATCTCTTTTTAGGTTTTTCTTGGATTTTTTTTTCTTAATTTTTCCATGAGTTTCAGAATCACATTGGCTAGGTTTTAAAATAAGAACTGTTGATATTTGGGGGGGGGGGGGCTAATATTTTATTTATATTAATTTGAGAGAAAAAATGACATCTTTGTGAGTATTCCTATGCAAACAGAAGGTAAGCTTTATCATTTGAACTATCTTTTGCAACCGTCAATAATGTTTATATATTTTCTTCTTGAACATTTCTTGTTAAATTTGTTCCTATAATTGTATTGTTTTTGTTGTTGCTTTTATAAATGGTATCTTTTTAACCATCAATTATTTTTCTTACTGGCTTTGTTTATCTATAGGAAGCCAACAGATTTTGGTATATTCATTTTATGTTATGACACCTTATTGAATTCTTTTTATTTATAGTCTTTTGGTTAATTATCTTAGATTTTCAAGTAGACAATTACATCATCTGCAGATAATTATATTCTTATGTTTTTTATTTGTATATACTCTGTTTCTTTTTATTGTCTGTTTGTATTCCTATTATCTGAGAAAAAAGTTTAATAAACTGGAAATTAATGAACATCCTTGCTTTATCTCTGATGTTAGTAGAAATTTTTCTAGTATTTCATCAATAATCGTGATGCTGGTTTTTGATTTGAGATAAATATAATTCTATTTTAAAAATGGATTTTTTGACAAGAATAGATTTTATTGAATGTCTTTTCATCATCTAAGATGACATGAGATTTCTCTTAAAATCTATTAATGTGGTGATTAGTAAATAGATTTCCAGTTATTGACCACATATCTTGAATAAGGCTCCATTTCATCAAAGAGTATTATTATTTTACTATGCTGTTTGGTTATATTTGCTAATCAGGCAACTGTAGAACATCTTCCTAGTTAATATTTTCCTAGTAGAATGCCACTTGGTTTTTAACACTCAAACTTTATAAAACATATATATCTCTCAGTATAATGTTTTTCAGCTGATGTTTTTATAGGAAACTATATATACAGCTGCAAAATTCAATGCATCATATCTAACAAAATGATGTGCAGAAATCCTCAAGTTACATTCCACATAAAACTAGCACATGTCGAATGTCAACAAGGAGGACACGCATGACAGCAGTATAGGAACATTTCTTTTAAAAATAGCCTAATGTCAGTTTTCCACTGTCCCCTTTCCTTCTTTCCCCTTTTCTTTCTTTCACTTCTCTTCCCTACCTGAATGACTCACTCCAAAAGGCATTAGATGGAACCAAGTAATGTAGGCATCTGCACAGTATACGAAGGGGAAAAAACAGTGGCCCTGGCTGTAGTGTCATAGCCTGAGGATAGTGACAATGACATCATATGGGAGGGGAAAGGAGTGACCAGCATGGGGTTTCAGAACCTGAGTGTGTTAAGCAGGGTGTGCAAGAAGGCTTTGGCAAGTGGCTGAGCACGGGGAATTCCAACACAGGCAGAATAAGAGCTCCCTCACAGCAAGATGGCCCCATGCAGAGTAGGGAGGGGTAAAGAAGACAGTCATGTTATGTAGGAGAGGCAACAGCAGCAATGCGGTATGGTTTCATACACATAAAAATGATAAAGGGAATAAATGTATTAACAATAAGGAGAGCCTGGCTTCTCACTGTCAGAGAAAACAATTACAAACATTCAAAGGGAGAAAACTAAAGCGAAACCCATGGTGTTTGGATTGGAATTAGAGGTACTAGTGAACATCTACGGATTTCAATATAGAGAGACAGCTACAGAAACAAATATAGATGTAAATATGCTTATGTAGATGCACATATTACCTAAGGTGTTCACCCAAAGGTAATGAGCACACCTAGCCCTCAGACATTGGTTTATAAATACCATTCTCCACTCCAAGAAATCAAAGATCCTTGGAGATATGGCTGATTTCAAGGCTGGAGTAGGAACGGCACAAAAGAAGCCAGGAATATCTTGTGAGAGGAACTAAGAAAGTGCTTAAATTATGACAAGAACATGTTAAAACCAGCTTAAAGGAGCTCTCAATGGTCCAAACGGATAATCTCAGCAAAAAACTAAACACTGATATTAACAAAGTATGACCCATTACACAATATAGGAATCCATGAATCTATACTGATATACATAATGAATATGTTGAAAGTTTTATGAGGATCACGATATTTACCTAGTTCCAAAGTACAAAGCTTCCTGAAAATATTTACTATGAAGGGAAAAGAGTAATTTGCAATGGAAAAGTCTTGCATAAACCAACCTTATCAAGTAACCAAAGGTAACACCATCAGTTATGTGATGAACTGAAATCACGGGTCCACCTAATAGGAAGTAAAGAGAAGAACACAATGTCACTTTTGTAATATTTTTGCCTGAAATACACAGCCTGACTCTAATCACAAATTAGCATCAGAAGAACCCAAAGTGAGAGTCATTCTACAAAATAATGTAGTAATGTCTGTGGTTTTCAGAAGTTTTAATGTTATAAAACTCGGTGAAAGGCTGAAAAACCTTTCAAGATTGAAGTGGACTAAAGAGATGTAACAACTAAGTATAACATTCTGTTTCTGAACCAGAAACTTTGCTACAAAGGATACTAATTGAGGTAATCATTGAAATCTGAGTTGAGTCTCAGGATTCCTATATCAATGTCCTTGCTTATAAAATTAAACACTAACCTATTTAAGGTTAACAGGGCATTATATCAGCAAATAGTTCAGGTAATATGTATATGTGTGTGTGTGTTTATACACACACACATATATACTGTACTTGAAACTTTTTGTAAGACTGAGTTTGTTTCAAAATAAAAAATAAAATGTTTTTTTTTAAGGCCTAGACATTTCACTTCCAGGAAAATGAAGCCAACATTCTTTTCCTTCTTCCCCTTGCTAAGTGCAGTTATAAATCCTGGACATTATATAAAATAAAAATAAGAATCTAAAAGATAGAGAAAAAGGGCAGGCACTATGTTGAGCACTAAACATATATTTACCTGTAGAATTAAAACTTCATGATAGTTATAAGTAAAAGAATATAGTATGTAATAGTTTTGTGCTCTGATAATATAGGTGAAATACAACAATCAAAAATGGGGAAATAAAGGGAAGACGATATCAAAGTAGAATACACTTGTTGAATGGCTTATAGCTTCCATCTAAGACAAAGGAATATTACTTCAGTTCAGAACCTGGTAGAGAAAGACTGGAGGGGAAGAAGAGAGGTTACTAGTTATTCCAATATTGCTAATAGTAGGGAACCAATAGAAAATAACTAAGTAAAAAAAAAAAAGTAACTTAGAATAGCATATAAAAGTGTTAGTATAAAAAGTAACAGTAGTACAAAAATGCAACCTTCCTGACACCAAAAAATATGCTCAAGAAATATTTAAAAAACAAATAATGGAAGAATAAATCATAACATTTTTTAGTAAATATATAGGAGAAGAGACAGTATAGAGTGAAAGGAATAAGGAAAGAAGCTTGAGTTCTTTGAATATATCTTTTAAATATTTCAGTTAGGAATTATAGTAATATTTCCCCAAACAATTTTTAAAATATTAAAATTATAAATCAATCTCTTCAACTAAAAATAAAACAAATAAACCTAAACATGTATTCAGTTGAATGAACCATTCCAAGAAACTTTAAAACACACTAATTCAATGTTACATGACTAGTAGAACATATTCTCGAGAAAAAAAAAAAGTGTAAACAGGGTCTTCAACTGTTTTTACTAATCAAAATTATTTGTAGTAGTGTAGTAATAGATTTTTACATCTGTGTATTAGGGAATAAAGCACATAAGTAACTGCGGGACATTTTATCCTTTCCAGCACCACCACTGAGAACTGTAATTCCTGCCACATGATAAAAGCAATATAGTTGAAAGAAAGAAACCAAGTTATTAAAAACCTGTTATTCTTACTTTCAAACTCATAGAAATATCAAAATAAACTCATGATACAGTATATTTTATCTTTAAAAAAATACATCCTAGCTCTGTTCACTGAAAAGACTTAGAAACAATGTCCAAACCAGTAGCAATAAGCACTCCTATCGTCTACATTGTGGTCTCTATACATTATCTTACACTTAAAGGAACCAGGACATCCTAGGGAATTGGCGGACTCATTTCTGTATGAGTCTGGAACATTTTGGTGTACCAGAGAAACTATCAAAGGCTGTTAAGTTGGGGTCAGAATAACTCAGGAGCCAATTTGGAAAGGCTCCCACTATCAAAAATGGGACAATTTGTGCATCAATTAGAACTAAACCTGTAATGAATTGAAACATACCAACTATATTTCAAACTATTAGTTCAAATAATAGCAAAAAAAATTTTGTTCATCTTAATTGGTCACTATGCTAATGGTTCAATTTATTATTTGAAATATTTTATTTGAAGAATAAAAGGAGGTAATCAGATATTCATGCTAACCTTCCCATACAGTAACAAGACAGGGTAACCAAATCAAGATAAAGGGAAGTGTCTTTTTATAGTAATACTCTGGGTAATAAATAAAGAAGAAATGATAGAAGTAAAATGTGACCATAAATAAATGGATCAATAATTGATCTAGGCAGTGAATATCGACGACTGCTAATAACCAGGCAACATGTAACAACACCAGCAGTAAAACAGTCAGGCTGACAACTTTGACACTCAATCTGATCAAGCCCCTAGGTCAACTACCAATTTACACAAAATAGGTAGTGTTAAATTCCACCAAGGAGATGCTATTAGCAAAATTTAGAGTGTACAAAATTCTCCAGAACAAACGAGCCAGGTTCTTCAACACAGAAATTACAAAATTAAATAAATAACAAGAAAAAAATAGTAAACATAGAAGAGAAGGAAGCCAGGATATTAAGAGATTTAAAAGATATCACTCAGTCATAGCATCATAATCTTATTTGGATTCTGAAATTTTTTTATATATATATATAAATGTTTTATATATATGTTATAAATTTTTTCATATATGTATATAAATGTTTTATATATATAAATGCTTTATATATATACACACACATATTTGCGTGTGTATATCTATGTATAATATATAAATATGAAGTAAAACAAATAACATTTTAGAGGTTTGGAAATCTGATTCTAAGAAATTACTAAGAATTTTTTAGTTGTGATAATTTTATGGGTACTTTGTAAAAGAGCCCTTGTGTTTTAGAGATAGACAATAACATGTATATGTATAAATTAGGAATAGGATATCTGAGATTAGCTTCAAAATAATATTGAAGGGGTAAGGAGGTGAGAATGAAACTAGACTGGGGTTATAATTGATCACTGTTAAATCTGGGTGATGATAGATGGGGGTTCATTACACTACTCTGCCTACTTTGGTATATGTTTGAAATTTTCCATGATAAAAGTTTTTTTAAAAAATTGAGAAAAGGAAAGACACAAGTGATGACCAAAAACAACAAAAAATCATGATTTGTGATATGTACTTGAAAATAGACTTGTTTTAATTGGTTATAATAAGGAAGTAAAAAACATTTAATTTCATAAACAATTATCAAATAAAGTGCTATCTCCTCTGACCTTCACTATGGAGAATAATTATTTTACATAGGCTTCATCACATATGAGAGTATCTTATCCCTCAGGCACAGTGATTGGCTCAGGAATGAACACAGATTCAAACAGAGAGAAACAATATGAGAATTCTGGCAACTGAGAGGGTGCTCCCTTTACGTGCTATATACGGACTACACATGGAGGTTTGTGTATATAATCCTAGATCTGCTGAAGACCCCCATACAGGGGCAAGTTGCTTCAGAGTTAGTGCATCTCCAAAAGAAAGCAAATCCATGACAGGGAAAAAGACTAGGTCCTGATGATGTCATGTACTTCCCTCTGGAATCATCCAGCTGTAATTAAACAGGGTCCTCTGTACTTCAAAATAGTTTTTTAAAAGGATATTCAGTAAATTCTCTCTTAGCATTGTTGGAAGAATCATGGAGAAATATGAACTGGAAGATGGTAGGGTTACACAGATGCCCAACAACTTGAACAGTTACACATAGAATGTGGATAAATGATAGTTACAGACACGAAGGGAGGATTTGTTCTCCAATACTCTTAGTTTGTACATATCAGCATTTTTATCATAATCTTGGATTAAGATACAAAAGGCATACCTATCAATTTTTTTGTGCACAGATCTAGGTGTCATCAATAAATTACACAAATTTAAATGAAGATTTAGAGACATCATAATATCTAGAAACATGAGTTACAACTGATGAGATTCTGTTTTATGTGGATAAATGAATAGTTTTGCACAAAACTAAAAAAGTCAATTTCATAAGCAGAGAGAAAGAAAAAGAATCTAACAGCAAATCATCAGTAAAGGCCTGGAATTGCAACTGGATGCAAGTTCAACTGATCTGTGTGTAATTGTGCCAAAACAAAAACATATATATATGGACATATGTATATACACACACATATATAACTTATGTATTATCTACATGTAGATAATATACAAATTTTAATAGGAGTAATATCTCCCAACCGAAGTAATAGTCCTAATTGCATTTTGCCTTTTGCCCTTGCCAGAGTACTCAGTTCTTATTAACATATTTAAGGAAACAATTTTTAAAAGCGGAAGACTCTATAGGAGGAGAAAGTATGATCAGCAAGGAAGCTTGTAATGGTTAATGACCTGAGACTGTATAGCCTAAGGAAAATCAGGCTGCATGGCAACTCTCTTACATAAATGAAAGAGGTGAAGCCATGCGGGAAAGGTATTCAATTTATTCTATGTAGACCCAGAGCAGGGACTCAAGGATGGAATTACAGAAATGTAGGTGTGAGCTAAAGAAAAGAAAGGATTTTCTAGCAATCAGAGCTGTCTGAAATCAGAAGTTTCTTTATAGAAGCAGTAAACTCGGTAATCACTGCAAATGAGACCAATGATGCCCCTGTAGGTGACTAGGTACCTCCCCATTCAAGGTAGGTGAGAATTTGAGCCAAATGACCTTTACAGGCCTTTTACAATTTAATATCATTTTATTAAACTAACTATACTAAGAGTCAAATAAATCAGATTATCAGGCATTTCATAAACCTTTTCTATAATAACAGGAGGATATTATTTTATCTTTGCTATTACCCATTTCTTAAAAATTATTGAGCCTGAAGAACCACAACAAGAGAAACTCTCAGCTTCTTGTATGTATTTGCGCCTGCTTGACTCCAATTTATCCCCATCAGATCTTTCAATCTAACCAACTCAGCTAACCCACCAAGTATGCCACTCCATGCACTTAATAACATCTAATGTGTTGGCCAAAATTTCCATTAAACTCTTACATTTTGTGAATCAGCAGCTCTCTAATTGATTTAAGTTGCTTCTTCCTTTCTCTACTGATTGCCAAGCAAAAGTTCATAACAGATATATGAATATATTCTGCTGAGAGTGATCTAAAGCCACATACTTCACAGCAAAAACCAAGTGAAAGCTTACCTAAATTCAGGGCATTTTATAAGCCTCAAACTTAAATTTGTGATTTATTGCATAAAATGGAATCAAAAGGTCGTATTTCTCCTTGTTTCTTTTAATCTAAATATTAACTTATGAATTATATCAGAGTACACTTTGCCAAACTCAGGTGTTTACGATGTAACCACCAAATATCTTTAGTTTTAATCACTCTAAATGGATGGTGTGTGAATTCATAAATCAACTTATTCATCAAATATTTGTTGAGTGGCTATTTGTCACACCTTGTCCTACACCCTGGGAGTAAAAGATGAACAAAACAGTCATGATCCCTGTCTCTGTGAAGCTTAAAATCTAGTAGGATAGACACCAATCATATTATCACATTGATATCATATTATCAAACATAAAACTTGAGTTGTGATAATTGCTACAAATGAGAGCTACAGGGTGCTGTAAAAGCATATGAATAATGGGATTAGGCCAGGTCAAGGTCAGGGATAGCTCCCCTATAGCAGCAACAATATAGCCTCTTTAAAGAACAAGTGAAAGTTCTCCCAGACACAGAAAGCCCCTTTATGCTTACGACATTGTAAACACTTCCCAGTGGAATGAAATATCTCAAGTATAAATGCCTGGAAGAGATCTGTGTGGCCAGAACCAAGAGGGGCACGAAAAGAAGCACCTAGAGTGAGACAAACCTGGAAAAATAGGTAGGACCAGGCCACACAAACCCTTCAAAGGGGAGGGCGGTAAATATGATTGGGATTGGATAGGATTTCAAATTGTCATGGATCACGTGGCAAAGACGGGAGAGAGACCATGCAGAGTGGAAGCCAGTACACTGATTATTATGGACTACTTTACTTGCGCATTTGAGAGATGCGTGGCTCGAATTCGACTGGCCATGACAGTAATGAAATTGGTTGTATTCAGGATATTTAGAAGGTAAATGTGATGAGGTTTGAGGAACCTAAATCTGTCTTTTGCCTGTAACTTACATTTAAATAAACTGAGCTGTCTAGTGCCTCTTTATCCACAGAATTCCTGGGGTTTCTGAGCTACCTTAGTCAGGATTCTCCAAAGACACAGAACCAATTGGAAACATAGAGAAAGATTTATTTTAAGGAATTGGCTCACACAATTGTGGAGGCTGGCAAGTCCAAGCTTTGTAGGGCAGGCCAGCAGGCTGGAAATTCAGGCAGATTCCTATGTTAGTCTGCTGGCAGAATTCCTTCTTCTCAGGAAAACCTCAGATTTTGCTCATAAGGCCTTCAAGGGATAAGGGGTGGATGAGGCTCAGCCACGTGGTTGAGGGTGCTTAAAGTCAGCTGATGGTAAAGCAACCTTCACAGCAACATCTAGACTCGTGTTTCACCAAACAACCGCACACCACAGCCTAGCCAAATTGACACATGAAATTAAGCCACTGCATGAGCCACGCATAAAGTTAACTCTGTTGATACCTCAGAGGATCCCTCCAAGTTTGGCACTGAAATCTATTGAACAAGTCCATATGAACCGTATGCATTTATTAGCTCTAATAAATGAACTTTAATAAAACAGTATTTAGTTTCAGGTTTTCCAGGATTCATTCATTAAAAATTAATTAAAAATTGTATTTTGTTTTCATCTTTCCTCATGCCCGGCCCTCTGTTATACTTATCTCCTTCCTCAAACAATTGTAAGCGCCTGGATTTTCTAGAATAGCATAGATATTAAGAATAAGGGAAAATGTATTCTGTTAACTTTGATGCATCTCGTGGTCTGAGATTAGTCTAACATGACCAAGAAGCCAAGCTACATGACACTCCTGATCTGCCCAACTTCTCAGCACATCTGTTAGGGATCTGAGTATTAGAAAGTCCCCAGTGTATTAGCAAACCTGGAGGTTTTATTGAAAGCTAAGAAATTTATTAAAAGTTTTCACGAGGTTCAATCATGCCAAATACCTGCAGGAACTCACTGTAACAATCCTGGAGCCAAAGAAATGGCCAGATTTTCCTTCTATTTTGGTAAGTTGACTTCCGCATTTTTTCTCCTATATGACTCTTCCAAGCGTAAGCAACACCACCACCATCAGAATGCTAACTTGGCGGAAGGGGGCGGGGGGGCGCATACATGCATTTCATGTAAATCTTTGGCAAAATTTTTAAGTCAAAATAAAGCATATTTTCTGATTTCTCCTTGTGAAGTGTCCATTTACACACCATGGCCCCCAGCACATCACTTCCCCTCCCCCATCAATGCATCCATAGACACAGATACTGTGGAATTAATCTGTCTTTCCCCTGATATTTCTGTAGTAAAGGTAGTATGTCAGTCTGTAGGAAGAATGCAGTGCATCTTCCTGAAAGTAAAAATTGATGAGAATAAAGAACCTTCCTTCTTTACTAGAAGATTTGGAGGGAAAATGTTGTCAAATAACCAGCTGGAATTTTTAAACATTTCTCTTGTCTCTTCCTGGGACTTATCCTTATCTACTACTTCTACTGTCTCTAACCTTTCTACCAATTTTTCTATATCTTCATTCTTGCCTGCCACCCGCTAAGAGGCTTCCTCAATCTGAACTTCCCACTCACTGATTCATTTTCAGCTGTATCCACCCTAGTGTTCGTCTCCGCTCTTGTGTTCTTAATGTCCGCTACTATTTTTTCAGACCTAATATTTCTGCTTCATATCCTCCTGTAGCTCACTGAGCATATATCATTTTGCTTATTGTAAATTCTTAATTCATCAGTTCCAGTAATTCCCACACTGTATGGTCTGTTGTCTTTCTTTACTGTAGTTCAATTTCTCAATTGCCCGGTTATTTTGGTCAGTGGACTCATGTTCCCCTGAGTATATCAGCTACCCTATCAGGTAATGTGTAAAGGGAGAAGGGCCAATACCCAGTCCCTCATTTGCATCCTCCTTGGTCAGTTGCAGAAGTGAAAGGATGAGCCCTGGGGAAGATTCCATTACAGGCAGCACTTCCTGCTTCCATTTGTTGCCACGTCGTACCAATTAGGGATCCACTTTCATCCACTAGAATAAAGCAGTACTGGGAAGGGGCAGCCTCTTTAGTAATCATCCATTTGCCCTGGGAGTTTGGAAGAGAAGGGGATGGAGAAGGAAAAGCCTGAGAGAAGCCAGTCAGCCAGTCATTGGGCGTCAGCTACTTACCCCAGCAGTCCTTTTTATGGCTCCACATAGCCTGCCAACGCCAGGTGGCCTGAGCTGTTGCTGAGATGACAGCATCAGCAATGACTGCCTAACTCACAGTGCAGGAAAATCAAGAGCGGAATTTAAAAACCACCCTCAACCATCGTCCACTGCTGTGTCTGGCTGACCTCTACTCTGAGTTACTGAGACACGCAATTTCAAGGTTTCTTATTATTTTTGTGTTCATTTCTCAGATGATCTGCCCTCTAACCTCTTTACAGTTGATTTTAGAGAAGGAGCTAACAGCTCACGCTACATCACTTTTTTTCAGGAACCAGAATCCCAAACATGGTTTATCTCCTAAAGCAAAATTATTATGGAATAGAATGCAGGTTCACATGAACATATCAGATAACATGCAAAAATTAAAATATATTTTGGAGAATTCCTGGTGGCCCAGTGGTTAGGATTCCGCGCTTCCACTGCAGGGGGCACTGGTCTGATCCCTGGTCGGGGAACTAAGATCCCATAAGCCGTGCAGCATGGCCAAATAAAATGAAATAAAATAAAGTCCATTTTGTTCTTGCAGAAGATTTCTTTAAATTATGCCCAAGGTGTACTTTCTTCAATTCCCAGGGTGTACCTGTTCGAAATACTTTGCCATTTTAAGTCATCTTTGGGAAAGTCTCGGAAGTGCAGGTTTCAGTGACCAGTGGAAAAATCCTCTGTTACAAATCCCACCAGTCTGCCCACAAAAAGAATGAGATCCATTGGTCTGTAACTCTTGGTCTCCAGGGAACCCTTGTCACTCATGGTTGGGAGTTTCCTTGGGAATCACACAGCGGAGTGCCCTGTGGATGGCAGCTTGCATATTTATGCCAGTGACTCCACAATTTCACCCCCGAGTTCCTTTAAAAATCTCTTGACAGGTCCTTAGCAGCAGAGGGCCTAGGGGATCTGAGAGATGTTGTGACCACAGAACAGGGAAGGAGAAAACAGAACCGTTACCAAGTGCAAGGACCTGGGCAAAGTCATGAATCAGATATGCAATAGGTCTCGAGTGCATACATTTCTACAGAGCAGAGTAAGAGAGGATTCCAAAGTCTGAAAGGTCAGTGACTGTGCACATGGGGAGACAGCATGCAACTTGGAGCATGGGCTTTATGGAGGAAACAGGAGCAGAACACACAGCAGAGAGGAAAGCAGGGTCTCCACTGGGATGCCTGAGCACGTAACCAGCTGCCTTCACGTTCCTCTCACTTGGGTGTGAACAAGTCTGTACTGAACCTGGCCAACGAAAACACTTGCAAATAGCTGCTGTGCTAGACAGTGAATCTAAGAGGAGGTGGAGCAAAGGCATTTTTCCTGACAAAAAAACTAGGATGGATGATCTCAGTCCATATTATTTGTCTTCATCTAGTTTTTCGATTATGTATAGAACATACCTAGCATTTCCTGGCATTTGATCTAGTATCTCTGATCTGTCTTCGTTAAGAGAGAATTTGGGATTGGAGATTCCTTTAATGTCTTCCTCAGAAAACCCCCAAGCACAGAATTCATTTCTTCTCCTTGCTCTCTCTCTTTTTTTCCCAGTGCAGCCTTCATCAACCATTGCCAAGGGCTTTTCTTTTTCCCTCTGGTTTTCTGCCTTTGATGCACTTAAAGAAGTTATTATTGGCATTAGTGAATCTTGCAGGTTGTCCTTAAATAATTTTTTTGATTTGCCTAATGTTTACTATGCCCTTGACCTGCCACGATTCTGCTCTACCTTGGTCTCATCTCTTAACTAATTTTCCCCTTTCTGCAAAGATAATCTTCCTCATCGCAGGGCTCCTTTTTCAAAATTTGGCTTTCAGGCTTACTGTGATTTATGTGCTTTCAACTTTTTTTCCCTTTCATGCTATCCTTAACATCTTATTTTGTCAATTTTCAATCTCTCAATTTCAATTTCATGATGAATGTCTTTTTTCTTGCTTACTTTCCTTTCCCCATAAAATCACTGTGTTAAAATTTGGTGCTGCTTCTTATTTTCCTTATAGATAAATAAGGCACAAATTTTTGTTCCCTACAAATAACCAAGCTAATATAGAGATTTTCTCTGTGAATTTGAAGATAGCCCATTCTAGGAAGTAGACAGAACTCATCCACATGCTTTGGTTCTACTTAAGATTTCATCCTGGTTTGGCATTTATTGGGTGGATACTTGAAAACATTCTATCTAATTTGATTGACCGATTTCAGTTTCTATCTCATAGGAGGTGCACGGTGTACTGCTTTTACATTTTTTGTCATTTTGCTGCCTGAGGTTTGCTGGTAAAACTCTGCACAAATATTGTCTCCTTCTCTGATCCTATGAATCATCCCATATTGCCAGATTTTTTATCCCAGAAGCCCCACGTTCATCCAAGAGCAATGAATTGAGCAGTCCCTGGATGTCAGCACTATGCCAGGCCCAGGGAGACCTGGCAGTCACCAAGGAATAGAGGATTCCAGCTCTTACAAACCTGAGGAGTCTTCAAGGCTTTCCACCACTGCCAAGCAAACATTTATAATTTTCACAGATGCATTTTTAGATCAAAGAAGCCTTATCATTTTAAAATTTTCTTTGTCATTTGATGTTGTCAGTAAAAGTCATCTTCACTTTCTTTGAATATGACATTATCTAATGAGTCTGAGTAGATGGGGTAGGAGGTGAAAAGTCTTGGTCAGTTCTTATGAGAAATTCCTTTGTGCTATACTATAGTTTTCCCTGAGGTTTTAGTTAAAAAATAAACTGTTTTATGATTTCTGGTTCAAAATCTTGATAACAACCCCTGAGGCAGCCTCTCCCCCTAAAAATACCTATGAAAACCATAAAAGGTGGAAATAATAAAGACATCAAAAAAAGGCTGACAGTTAAAAAGTTACCTGGACCTAAGAGAAACCTCTGCTAACTATACAAGCTTTATCTCTCTTTCAACATTGAAACAAAAGCCCAGCGTTATCTCCTGCTTCCCTCACTTTCATACCTCTGACCCACAACACCTCTTCTATGCAGGAGATGCCCTCCAATTGAGTCTTTATCTCCTTATCCTACCCTGTAATGTGAATTTCCTATTTTTACTTTATGACACTATGAGAAGACAAATATATCAAAGCCTTAATAATCTTAGTAAGAGCTAACATTTATAGGAGATTATTCTGTGCAAAACATGGTTCTGAGCACTTCACACATATTATTTCATTGAATCTTCACAACTCTCCTATGAGGGGTATTACTCCCATCTTATAGATGAAAAAATGAGGAACAGAGGTTCTCTAACTGTCACAAGATTATTTACAAAGGAAGAGGCAGAGCCAGGATATAATTAGCATTCTAGCTCTAAGTACCTTAGTGTAAACTAGGATGATCTAGAAATCATGTGTCTGGAGGCTCTGAGCCTAAGAAGTTCATTGACCCTGCTGTTGATCATAATTCCTGCCCGTATTGTTCATGAAAGACAATATGCTGATGTGTCAGAGTTAAATTTTCAAGAAAAGACAGTGAGTGCATGTGAAAAAGTGTTTAGAAGGTAGAAGGAACAGAGATGAGCTTTATTTTCCAATTTATGTAAAAACTGCTCTTTTTTCTTTCTTTTTCCACATCAATTTGATAATACCTTCTGGGACCATTCTTCTAATGAAAATCATAGGTGTTTATTTCTACTGCTATTTTAACTTTTCTTCAACCTGGGGAAGGTTATTTACCATCTCTAAACCTCAGGTTTCCATTCATCTCTCTTCTCAAATGCTCAAATAATCACAGTCTGAGTTATTTTTCTTAGTATCATAGTCATTATTACCATTTTTTTTTTTTTACATTTTTTGGCCAAAAGATCTTTGAGAACATCAGCAACAGCTTATTCTTCTTTATATCCTCACTGACTAGCATTATAATTGCTACATTTCAGGTGCCCAATACATGTTAAAGGAACATTAATCTTAATGGCCAAACTATAAATTTGCTAAAAACTATCTTAGACACATAGAGTTAGCACCAGGGTTGATTGCCCAGAAGATGACACATCTGATGACACAAGCCTTATTTTCCTTCCACAAAATCTGTGCCCAAGGAGCCACTACATGGGAGCACCATGCCCTTGAACAGAGATGGGAAGAAAAATTTGCCCAAAGTTGGCTTGAAAAAGTGATTTAAATTGTTTAATATTCAATATGGAAAAGAACACTTAAGTTTCCATGTGCCATATTGAAAACTGTAGACTAGTTTCTGAGTGCCTCTGAAACCACAGATTATATCCAGAGAAGCACACACACATGTTCAGCACCCCTGAGAAACAAAAATCTGTCGTTTTCATGGTATCTGAGAGGAAAACGAGACAAGCTAATTAATTTATCTTTTCTCTTCCAAACAAAAGCAATAGTACAACCCACAAACTTTCACAGCATTTATATGTAGTTGTCTTTTGTTTTAAAGGCAAGAGAAATAGAAGTGTTTTCCCAGAGAATGGACACTATTAGTTACGAGAACAGATGTTCGGGGTGGTAGACTATATTGTGGTAGAGCTGTGTGCTGCTACAGTGAGGGTCACCCATATTGTTTTAAATAAATTTATGTTTTATGTGTTTGTAATATGTGGGACCGTAAAGAATGCAAAACCCAAGACAAGACATTATTTGCCCTAGTTTATGGGTGTTATCAGGTACCAGTCCCATCATGGTTCAAATGCTTGTCACATGAATACTTTAGCAGTATTAGGAACTAAAATATTAGTCTCCTAAAACAAGATTTATCAGAAATCATCCACTATATAAATCAATACTTGCCTAGAGAAGAGCTGAAGTAAGCATTAGGATGAAAAGAAAATGAGAAGAGGGAGAGGGGGAAAGGAAGCATAAAAATACTGGGTATAAAATTTATGGGATGTTGCAAAAGCTGTACTTTAAAGGAAATTGATAACTACAAATACCTCTACTTAAAAAAGAAAAAGATCTCAAATAACTTCATCTCCCATTGTAAGAAACTAGGGAAAAAAGTGAAAACTGAACCCAAAGAAAATGGAAAGAATGAAATAATTATGATTAAAGCAGACATTAATGAAATAGAGAATAAAAAATAATAGAGAAAATCAATGAAAATAGGAGTTGATTCTCGAAAAGATCAACAAAATTGGCATGCCTGTGGCTAGAATCCAACAAAAAAGAAAAGACTCAAATTACTAAAATCAGCAATGAAAGAACAGACATAGCTACTGACATTATAGAAATAAAAAGAATAATAAGGGCATAGAATAAACAACTGAATACCAATAAATTAAATGAAATGAAAATTCTTCTAAAAAGATAAAAAATACTAAAATTGACTTAAGAGGAAATGTAAAATCTGAATAGACCTATAATAAGTAAAGAGATTTATTTAGTAACTTCAAAAAAAAAAGAAACCCACCAAGGCAAGCCCACTTTATATGGCTTTACAGATGAAAACTAACAAACATTTTGTAATACCCATTTCTCAGAAGTTCCTTCAAAAAAATAGAAGAGAAAGGGATACTTCTCAGTTATTTTATGAGGTGAGTATTTTCTTTACACCAAAACCAGACAAAGCAATTACAAGAAAATAAGTGATAGAATAATATCCTTATGAATACAGATGTAAGCTCCTCAACAAAATACTGGCAAACAGAATATAACATTTAAACAGAATTATAAACTTATCATAAGTGACTACCGTGAACAATTATGTGCTAACAAATTTGATAATCTAAAACAATTGATGCATTTCTAGAAACATACAATCTACCAAAACTGAATTAAAGATCTGAGCAGATTTATAACCAATAATGAGATTAAATCTATAATTAAAACAAACAAAAAATCTAAAAAACAAAACAAACAAAAAATCCTCTTAACAAAGGAAACCCCAGGACCAGATGGCTTCACTGGAAAAATCTACCAAATATTTCAAGAAGAATTAACACCAATCCTGCACAAATTTTCCAGAAAATTGAAGAGGAGGGAGCACTTCCAAATACATACTATAAAGTCAGCATTACCCTGATACCAAAATCAGAAATAGATACCAGGAGAAAACTACAGACTAATAACCCTGATGAATATTGATGCAAAAATCACCAAGAAAATTCTATCAAACCAAATTCAACAATATATTAAAGTGATTATCCATCATGACAAAGCAGTATTTATTTCTGGAATACAAGGATGGTTCAATATAAAATCAGTCAATGTAATATACCACATTAAGAGAGTAAAGGACAAAAACCACATGATTGTCTCAATTGATGCAGAGAAAGCATTTCACAAAATTCAGTACACTTCTGTGATTAGAAAAGCACTCAATAAAGCAGGAAGAGAAGGAAATTACCTCAACATAATAAAGACAATGTATGAAAAGCACACAGCTAACATCGTACTCAGTGGTGGAAAACTGAAACCTTTCCCTGTAATATTAAGAACAAGGCAAGGATGCCCACTCTTGCCTTCTATTCAACACAGTGCTAGAAGTCCTAGTCAGAGAAATCAAGCAAGAAAAAGAAATAAAAGCTTCCAAATAGGAAAGGAATAAGTAAAATTTTGTTTGCAGATGACATGATCTTACACATAGAAAACCAAAAAGATTCCACAAAAATATTAGAACTAATGAACAAATCCAGCAGGATACAAAGTTAACACCCAAAAATCAGATGTGTTTCTATACACTAACGATTAACAATTGAAAAAGGAAATTGAGAACAATTCCATTTATAATAGTATCAAATAGAATCAATTATTTAGTAATAAACTTAACCAAGAAGGCAAAAGACATATACACTGAAAACTACAAAACACTGATGAAAGATATTAAGGATGATACAAATAAATAGAAAGACTACATGTTCATGGATTGGAAGACTTAATATTGTTAAAATGTCCATAGTACTCAGTAATCTACAGATTCAATGCAATCCTTATCAAAACCTCAACAAAATTTTTTTGCAGAAATAGAAAAATTCATCCTAAAATTCATATGAACTGCAAATTGTCAAAATTTTCTTGAAAAAAGAAAACAAAATTGGCAGTCTCACACTTTCTGATTTCAAAACTTACTACAAATCTACAGTAATCAAAGCAGTGTGGTACTCGCATACAGATGTATAGACTAATGGAATATAACAGAAAGTCCAGAAATAAGCTCTCATGTATTTTCTCATATAAACTTTGACAAGAGTACCAAGGCTACAATGAGAAAAAGACAGTCTCTTCAACAAATGATGCTGGAAAAATGGAATATACACACACAAAAAAGAAGTTGGATTCTTCCCTTATACCAAATACAAAAGTTAACTCAAAATAAAGACCTACTATATAATGTGAAATTATAAAAGTTCTGTAATAAAAAATAGGGGGAAATCTTCATGGCACTGGACTTGGCAATGCTTTCTTGGATATGATCCTGAAAACACATGCACAAAAAACATTAATCAACAAGTGGAACTATATCAAGCTTAAAAACTTCTGCACAGAAATCAACAGAGTGAAAAGGCAACCTATGGGATGGGAGAAAATATTTGCAAACTCTCTCTCTTCTGATAAGGGGTTAATATCCAGAGTACATAAATAATGTCCACAACTCAACAACAGCAACAAAAAACAATTCAATTTAAAAATGAGTAAAGGATTTGAATAGATAATTCTACAAGGGAAATAGACAAATGGCCAACAAACATATGAAAAGATGCTCATCATCATTAATCACCAAGGAAACACAAATCAAAACCATGATGAAATATCACTTCGCACTTGTTTTATAGTGCCTGTCCTAACAAAACAAAACAAAACAAAACAATAACAACAAAACACCCAAAAACCAAAACCAAAACACACCAGAAAATAGTAAGCATTGACAAGGATGTGGAGAAACTGGAACACTTGTGCACTGTTGGTGGGATTGTAAAATGGTACAGAAACCACAGAAAACATTATAGAAGTTGCTGAAAAAGAATTACCATATGATCCCACTTTGGGGTACCTATCCAAAAGAATTGAAAACAGGATCTCAAAGAAAATTTTAATCACCCATGTTCGCTACAACATTATTCGCAATAGCCAAGAGGTAGAACCAACCCGAATGTCCCTCAACAAATGAATGGATAAAGAAAATGTGGCATATACATATAACAGAATAATATTCAACCTTAAAAAAGAAGTAAATCCTGTCCTATATGCTACAACATGGATGAATAGGAAGGACACTATGCTGAGTGAAATACCAGTCACCAAAAGACAAATACTATATGAATCCACTTACACAAGCTATCTAAATTAGTCAGACTCTTAGAAACAGGAAGTAGAATGTGATTCTAAAGAGCAGGGAGGAGGAAGGAAAGGAGAATTGTTGTTCAATGGATATATATAAATGTTCAGTTTTGCTAGATGAAAAAGTTCCATAAATCTGCTGCAGTACAATGTGTATATTGTTAACATTACTGTATTATATACTCAAAAATAGTTAAGGTTTTTTTAAAGTACCAGGAACAAACTTGTAGGCTGGCTGTCAGAAGAAAATTTTGTACACTATAGTAGAGCATTCATGTAATTGCCCTCAGAAACCATGGTTGTGAGGATAAGTTGGGGGAGGTTTATCACCAGAAATGTTTAGCAATGTTCCAATAGCAGAAGTCGAAAGTAGACTAGCTATACCTAACAGCAAAAATAGCTTAAGAGCCCAGTGCCAATGACTTCTAATTCTTTTATGGGTTCATTTTGGAAATTGTGTACTACCAATGCTTTAGCTGGATGGAGGATTTAATGTGTGGGAAAACACAAACATTATTGATTCTGAGTCAAAATGATATAGAAGAGGCAGTTTAAATGTGAAAAACGTTTGGGATTACTTTGATTTATTTCCCCTGTTTTCCTTTTTTATGCACACACAAGAGTAATGAATAGTAAAACAAAGAAAACTCATCAAGTATCAGTGTCAAATTAAATTATAAATGATAAGAAAAAATTTTAAAGAATTAAACACTATAACAAAGTGGAATTTATTCTAGGAATAATATCTTGAAATCAGTCAATATAATATATCACATCAATAGAATAAAGGACAAAAAACACATGATCATATCAATATATTCAAAAAAGCATTTGACAAAATCCAATGTCCTTTCATGATTAAAAAAAAAAACACTCAACAAACTAGGAGCATAAGGAAACTTCTTCAATGTGATAAGAAGTGTCTATGAGAAACCCACTGCTGACAACCACACTTCATGGTGAAAAAAAGTGAAAGCTTCCCCCTGTGACCAGAAACAAAACAAGGATATCCATTTTTACCACTTCTATTTGAGACTGTACTGGAGATTCAAACAAAAGCAATTAGGCAAGAAAAATAAATAAAGGATATCTAGATTAAAGCAAAAGAATCAAAATCCTCTCTCTTTGAAGATGGCATGATCTTGTATACAAAAAGATCCTAAGGAAAACACACACACACACACACACACACACACACAGAGAGAGAGAGAGAGAGAGACAAGCCATTACTACGAATAAACACATTCAATATGATTGGAGATTTCAAGATGAATATACAAAAATCGGTTCCATACACTAGTCCTATGCAATAAAGAATTTGGTTGGCTTTACACCAAGTTTCTTAGAGGTTTCCTCTAAATCCCTGAAATTTGCCTGAGTGATAGCAGACTATCAGGTTCCCTGATGGTTTATGGTCATGAAGTGACTCACAGTGAGCTCCTAAATAGTTTAGCTAACAAGATGGCTCAAGATGAGGACTGGCCATGACAGAAAGACTAACCACATGGTTAGAGGCTGAGGCTTTGAGTCATGTGATATCAATCCAATCTCAGGAAACAGGAAGAGATTCGTGATTTACTTCAACCATGGCAAACAATTCAATCAATCATGCCCAGGTAATGAAACCCCAATAAAAAACTACAGATACCAATCTCAGGTGAGCTTCCCTGGTTGGCACTACTCTGCATTATTGTCACACACTGATGTGCTGGGAGGTTGACATGTTCTGACTCCATGGGAAGAGCTCAATGAAACTTTGCATTTGGGACCCTCCTGAACCTTGGTCTATGTGTCTCTCCTTTTGCTGGGTTCTGATTTTATTCTTTGACTATAATAGAGTTATAATAAGAAATATAGCACTTCTCTGAATTCGGAGTCATTCTAGCAAATTAGCTAACCTGAGGGGGAAGTAGAAATCCTGCAATTTGTAGCTAGCCGCTCAAAAGCGAGGGTAGCCTGGGGACCACCGAACATGTGGCTGGTGTCTCAATGAGAGAAGTTTCATAGAGGACTGTGACTTAACCTGTGAAATCTGTCCCAGCTCTGCTTAGTTGGTATCAGAAATGACTGGAATTAGCACCAAATAATACAAAGCTAAAACCATTCCATTTATAAGAATATCAAACATAATGAAATAGTGATTAATTCATTGAATGAAATTAAAGATCTAAATTAATGGAACAATAGCCCATATTCATGAATGTGAAGATTTAAAATGTTAGGATAGAAATACACTTCAAATTGATCTACAGATTCAATGCAGTCCCTGTCAAAGTTCCAGCTGCTTTTTTTGCTTTTTTGTAGAAATTAACAAACTTATCCTAAAATTTATATGAAAATGCAAGTGATCTAGAATATCTAAAAACAATTTTAGGAAAAGAGCAAAGTTAAAGGACTCAGACTTCTCAGTTTCAAACCTTAGTACAAAGCTAAATTAAGACTGAGTGGTACTGACATAAACCCAGACATACAGATGAATGGGAAAAAAATTCAGAATCCAGGAATAAACCCTTACATTTACAGTCAATTGATTTTTAACACTGGTGCAAAGACGATAAAACGGAAACCAATACTACTCTCAACAAATGGTGCTGAGATATCTTGATATACACATGCAAAAGAACAATGCTGGTTTCCTACCACACAAGATACATAAAAATTAACTTAAAATAGATGAGACACAAATGTAACAACTAAAACTAAAAATCTTAGGGAAAAAAGTATTAAACTTTTGTGACCTTGGGTTAGACAATAGTTTCTTAGATAAAATACCAAAAGCACAGGCAACAAGAGAAAAAGAAAAGATTGGACATGTTCATAATTTTTAAAAGTTTTTTTTTTCTTTGAAGGATACCATAAAGAAAAACACGACACACAGAATGGGAGAAAATATCTGTAAATCATATATCTGTTAAGTGATTGGTATTCAGAAAATGTATTAAGAACTCTTACAACTCAGTGATAAGGAGATAATATAGCTGACAAATCGGTCAAGCACTGAATAAACATTTCCTCCCAACAAGATATATAAATGGCCAATTAGCACATGAGAAGATGTCCAGCATCATTAGTGTTTAGGGAAATGCAAATGAAAACAACAAGGAGATTACCATATACACTAGGATAGCTAAAATAAAAAATACAGGCAATAACAAGTGTTGGTGAGAATGTGAAGAAATTAAACACTTTACAATGCTGGTAGGAATGTAAAATGACACAGCTGCTTTGGAAAACAGTTCAGAAGTTCCTCAAAAAGTTAAATACAGTTACCATATGACCCAGTAATTATATGCCTAGGTTCATACTGAGCAGAAATGAAAACATACATCCACAAAAAACCTTGTGTACTAATGTTCACAAGATCATGATTCATAATAATCAAAAAGTATATTCAGCCCAAATGTCCATTAACTAAATACTGGGTAAACAAAATGTGGTTTACCTATACAATGGAATACGATTTGGCAATAAAGAGGAATGAAGTACTGATTCATGTTACGACATGGATGAACCTTAAAAACCTTACACAAAATCAAAGAAGTCAATCCCAAAGACCACATACTGTATAAATACATTTATGTTAAAAGTACAGAACATGCTAATTTACAGTGACAGAGTAAATTAGTGGTTTCCACAGAAGAGAGGGAAGGAGAATTTGGGAGTGACTGCTAATGGGTGCAGGGTTTCTTTTGGGAGTGATGAAAATGTTATAAAACATTTTTAGAACATTTAGTTAGGGATGATGATTGCATAACTCTATGAATATACTTAAATCACCAAACTGTACATTTTAAACAATAAGTTTTATAGCTTGTGAAGAATATCCTAATAAAATATCCTATTATGTAAAAACTGTATTGTTCAATAAAAAAGTAAATAGAAGAGAACCAAATAAGGAGATAAAAAGAATATTTTTAAAAGGTAAGAAATAAAGTTGAATTTGCAACTGAATGTCACTGGTTCTTGTTTTTCATTCATAATTTAAGATGTAAAGAAAAATTCTGATGTGAATATTTAATAAATAAGCTGTTAGAAAAATGAAAGGAGACTAGAATTTTTGAGGGTTATTTCAAGTTTTCCATCTGTTTCAAATACATAGCCTTTGTCTCTTTAATTTTTCATGAAAGTCTATTATTAATAGCCTCTTCTTTCTGAAATTAAAATCACATTGAAAAATACAGAATTAGATTCTGATATTGATCATAATGGATTGGCCTATCATCAATATATACTTGGAGCTGGAATTTAGTAAATATATCTCAATTTCCTTTCTCATAACCTAACAAATGTTTGTGGTGTTATGTGATTTAAAAAAGAAAAGGCAAAGTCTCTTAGTAGATTAGTTTCAAAGATCTCTCTTTTCCTTCCCAATGCTTGTCAGCCACTGCCCATATATTTGAAATATCTAAAAACATAAGACTGAATGAAGAGTTCATTGCAGCACTATTTACAATAGCCAAGACATGGAAGCAACCTAAATGCCTATCAACAAATGAATGGATAAAGAAGATGTGGCACATATATACAATGGAATATCACTCAGCCATAAAAAGGAATGAAATTAAGTTATGACCTAGAGACTGTCATATAGAGCAAAGTAAGCCAGAAAGAGAAAAACAAATACCGTATGCTAACTCACATATATGGAATCTAAAAAAATGGTACTGGTGAACCCAGTGACAGGGCAAGAATAAAGATACAGATGTAGAGAACTGACTTGAGGACACAGGGTGGGGGTGGGGGTGGGGCAAAGGGGAAGCTGGGACAAAGTGAGAGAGTAGCATTGACATATACACACTACCAAATGTAAAATCGATAGCTAGTGGGAAGCTGATGCATAACACAGGAAGATCAACTCAATGATGGGTGATGACTTAGAGGGTGTGACAGGAAGGGTGGGAGGGAGCTGAGGGAGGGAGGGGATATGGGGATATATGTATAAATACAGCTGATTCACTTTGTTGTACAGCAAAAACTGGCACAACAGTGTAAAGCAATTATATTCCAATAAAGAGTTTAAAAATAAAATAATATAAAATAAAATAAAATAAAATATGAACAAAGAAAAGACTGAATGAAGAAAGGTGAAAGTTAAAAAAAATAATAATTTTACTTGTTTTTTCCAAATCATCTTCTTTATCATTGTTAACTGAACTTTCCTTAGAATTCCCAGCTCTGGGTTGGTACAACCCAGAAGAAAGCTACAACAATGTTAAATTATTGCAAACATGTAAAAAAATAAAATTAAACAAGAGAGAATAAGCTAAACATTTTTCCCTAAAATGGAATGCATTCCATATAAACTGCAATCTGAGGAAGCAGGAAAAGTGAACCCATAATCTCCCCCAAATTACTGGTTTAAGTGTTTTCCAAACCCTGGCAGGTAAGGAATCAGGAGGCAAATAGTGATCATTACAACGGAGTGTCTGACTTTGAGCTCAGTCACTCTCCTGCTCGTGGAAGTAAATTCATCAAAGTCATGGTGACTTTAAGCTCAGTCACTCTCCTGCTCACAGAAGTAAGTTCTTACTGAAACACCAACAGAGAAAGGCAGGACAACAGAAAAATGCTGACGATGAAATAACAGACATGTAACAGCAATCAAATCAACTGGCACTTTGCTCCATTCTCTTATGCAAAAATGTTTTTACTGTCTTCTTTGTTTGCAGATTTCATGATGTTTGTCATAACAGTAACACATTATTACCTCTTCTATAAAAAAAGATTCTTAAATGGTAGGGGAAAGGTGTAATTTGGTAGGCAAAGCAGAAACTAGGGGAAAATACCAGGCCACGCCTTAACTTTCCACATGCTTATAATTAGTTCCTAATTGCTTGCCTTTGGGATTCTGTCTCTTTCTCCTTAGGGAAGATGATACTGAGTGGACATTTTTTGTATTTGTATTGTTTTATTTTCACTGGATTAATCAAGCTATTGTGTCAAATCTACAGTAGTAATGAAGTTCACATGGTAAAGCAAACATGTAAGAATACAAAAAGATAAAAAACAAAGCGACAAGGGTTGGATTTCCAGGTGGTGCAGTGGTTAAGAATCCGCCTGCCAATGCAGCGGAAATGGGTTCGATCCCTGCTCCAGGAAGCTTCCACGTGCCCACGGAGCAACTAAGCCCGTGCACCACAACTACTGAGCCTGTCCTCTAGAGCCCATAAGCCACAACTACTGAGCCCATGTGCCACAACTACTGAAGCCCATGTGCCTAGAGCCTGTGCTCCACAACAAGAGAAGGCACTGCACTGAGAAGCCCGTGCATGGCAACAAAGAGTAGCCCCTGCTCGCCTCAACTAGAGAAAGCCCACGAATAGCAACGAAGACTCAACGCAGCCAAAAATAAAAATTAAGTAATTAATTTTTTTAAAAAAGCTGCAAGCATTGACCTGCCTTATCAGATATTAAGAGAAATAGTAGAAAATCTGTACAATCAAAATAACGTGTTTCTGATGCATGAATAAACAGACTCGTGGACTATTTTTAGAAAGCTCAGAAATGAACCTCAGTACATATAAAAATTTAGGATATCAAAGGTAGCACCTCAAACCACTGGGACAAAAATAGATTATTTAATAAATTGTTCTGGAACAAATGGTAAGTTATTTGGAAGAAGACAAAATTACACCCATACTTCACACCATAGACTAGAATAAACTCCGACTGGGCCAGGGACTACACGAAATTAATTAAACTATACACATACTAAAAGAAATCATAGCTGAATTTCACTTAACTTCTGTGTAGGCAAAGACTTCATAATTAGGATTCAAAATCCAGAGGCAATTTTTAAAAAGATAAACTTGACCACATAAAAAAATTTAAAGTATTTGAATAACAAAATACCATAAGCAAAATCAAAGACAAGTGAAAACCTTTAAGAAAATCTTTGTAACATCCATCACGAATGGATAATATCCCCAATATATAAGGAGATCTAAAAAATTGGGGGGACAAAAAACAAAAATCCGATGGAAAATGGTGAAAAGACAAGAAAACAATTCACAAATAAAAGGTACAAATTGTCTTTTAAACATGTGAAAAGATATTTAACTCATATGGAACAAAGGAGGAATGATGCCTCTAAGAAGATGAATTTTGCATTTTATCAAATTATTTGTAGGTTACCTTATTGGAACAGCTGATCTTCATTACTTATCACTATGGCTGTTTCAAACAGGCCAAAGACTCTGTTCAGCTGATTCCTATGTAGATGTCCATATGCTTCTCCTGTTTTCATCACACCTGCTCTCTCATTTTCAAAGGTATTCGGTGCCCTCATTCCTAAGGCTTTCTGGGAGTCTAGATTATCACTCATATGGTTTCTGTGCTCTTGTTTTCTATGCCCATCTATTTTCTAGCATCTGAAATGTATTTCTGTCTTCTCTCCTATACTTATTGTTCATGTGAGTTTCTACTTTTCTTATTCCTAAACCACAACTTTATTGGAGATTTGGAAGGAGTGGAGATAAACCTGAATTTCTTACTTCTTATTTACTTTTCCCCAACTTTATAGAGGAATAACTGACAAACATAATTGCCTACATTTAAAGTATACAATGTGAGGATCTGAAATACATTATGGAATGATTACTGAGTTATGTTTATATCTGATGGCCTAGAGGCACTGAGAGTACTTCAACCACGTGACCAACAGACGGGATTCTAAGCCAAGGAGATTCCACTGGCTTCTTGATTTTCACAGTGGAATGTTCCTGTTGTTTAACAGTACAGCCTAGTGTTTCAGAGTATGGACTCTCCAACTTACTATGTAACCTCTGAGCCTAAGTTGCCTCAGAATGAAAATGAACATAATAATAGTATCTTCTTGTTAAGGTTCTTTTGACGGCTAAATGACTTAACAACTATAAAAGCGCTTAGGACAGTGCCAGCCACAAAATTCTCATTTAATACACATTAGTTTTTATTACCATTTCCACAAAGCCTCCACAAAGCAGTTATGTCTATCTTCAGCCAATCCTATGGTAGAAAGTCTAGGTAGTGACGTGAGAGTCACTGCCATTTGTACTGTCAAGTTTTAAACTTTTGGACCATCTCACCTGGTTTTATTTGGTGCCTAATTTTCTCACATCCACAGTTACATAGCAATGGAGGAAAGATATACAGTCAATTTTCTGTCCATTTAATTTGTTTCTAATCACTATGTATCTATTGACTATGCAAAGCATTCAGTTCAGTATATTGGAGGATACAAAGATTTATAATAGGAACTGTCTTCTAGAAGTATATGCGGAATGATAACATAATAGATGAAAACTATATTTCATAAAAGATTTAAGTAACATTTCATGGAGAAAATAGAAAAGATGGTTAAAGGTAATATTGGATTGTTGAAACGTAATTGAAAAACTGAGTCATAATATTTCTATTGAAATCATTCCTGCATTATTTAAATAAATCACTTAACACCAGTGATGGGTTTGCTGTGAAATGAATGGAACTTTAGAATTCAGGGACCCTCATTTACATGGGGCTCCTACCAGGCCCTATGAGGGGTTCCAAAAAAATATGTTCACACAGTCACATGTTTATATAAAATTTGGAAAAGTAAGATGGTTTTAAAAACTGTCTCTTTGAACCCTGACTTACCTTTCGTCACACTTGCCCTTGTGGCAGATGGCACTGGAGTGACTGAGCATTTTGGGACCTCTACAAAGGAGAAGTTCAGCGGAGAACGTATTTCATTTGGGTTTAATAGGATATACGTTATGTGGTTCACAATCAGTCCTGGTGTAGGAACAGATGCCAAAATACTTGCACCTCTCACTGCATGACCCCACTGTGTGTTGTGGCACAAGTGGTGAGTATCAGAGGGCCTGTTTACAGCATGAACATGCCCTACAGCTCTCAGTACAGGAAGTATCAGGATAATGGGGAGGAAAAGGTTTGAAATGCATGCAGCCAGGAGGCAGCCTGGGGAAATTTCTTCCAGTCATCAGTGCTGTAAAATTATAAGCAGTGCTTTCAATTTTCATGGAGTCTAGTCAAAACAATGCCACCTGTCAGGAATATACTCAATCATGCAGCAAACACCATTATCAACGTATCACAAAATTTTAAAGGAGAATTGTGCACAAAATTGAATTCCCCAGAATCATTTTGTTTACAGGGCACACACCTGTCCTTCAAGGAGCCGGGACACCAGAATGTGTCTGTCTGTTGTATGCATCCCAAGGTATTGGGTTGTATCTTTGCACATCTGATGCATCTTGCCCTAATGCAGTCTGGCATGTCCAGACACATCAGTGCACAAAACTGCCACTAAAGCTACAAAACAGCCTGAAGAAACAAGTGCTCCAGTGACAAAAACCCTCATACCTGTTGATCAGGAAGTCAACGAATGCAATTTAAGAGTAATTTGATTACATCATTATGCAGCTTAATACATAATGGAGTCACAATTTTTAAACGCCTTGGATTCGCTTTGGTGTATTCCTTGATTTCAGATGAATTTTGCATTTTTATACTTATTGATTGTACCAAAATTAAAAGTATTATAAAGGTGTTATAGGCAGTTAATAAAGATTTTGTGTTATTTCTGTGTGTATGTTTGTGGTGTTTGTCAGCTTTTTAAAATTTGCAAGCTTGTGATTTTTTTCATTTTCTAAATATATATTCACTTTCACATGTATTTCTCTATTCATAAGTTTGTATTTTTTTTAAAAGGCGACACACAAATTGTACATACTGGAACCTACAGCATAGGGTCATGGGGAGGCTGACACGACTTGTACAGACACAGCCCTTAGTGCAATGCCTAGCACACAAGGAATTCTCAACGAGTCCTGGCCCATGATGTTATTCAAAAGTAACCAGCAGGGTGCCTCACACAGAGCAGGGTCTAAGACCTATCTTCTTCCTTTCTTCACCATTTTTAAAAACTCACTTAACTGTTGTGGAACCCCTTGGCTTCACTGAATTGCAATAACTAACAACCAACACTAAGGACTTTGTAACCTTTCATATTTTTCACCTCCAAGGTGCCCAATAATGTGGATATAGGCCAGAACTTGTAGGCTGGAAAAGGCAAATATCATGCTAAATATCAGAATACTAGAATAGGAATTATAACCAGAAAACTTTACAGGAAGCTCAGAGGGAACATACAATAGCCATACACACTTGAATAGACTCATCAAAAAATAAACAAAATATGTAACCAATGTCCTATTATTTATTCACCTTGTTTTTTTTCATTTTTTAAAGTTTCCCCCTTTCTTTTCTCTCTCCATACTAGTTCTAATATTCCCTTTATTACTCTTTTAAACACTTGTACTATTTTTACGTCAGTTATTTTCTTTTATATTGTTACCATTTTAACTTTTTTTTTTTTAATTATGAATTGTGCTTTAATTTCACCCATATACACTTTTAGTTCTTCTCCATACTGGGGTGCTTGGGATATCATTTGTAGTCTTTCTATTTTTCACTCCAACTCTTTCATATCTGCCTTTCCATGGCCCCCTCTCTCATATCCAATGTCCCATATCCCACGCCATTCCAACTCGGCTGTCTAACACCTCTGGCTGCACCATTTCATAGGAACACCCTGGAGGAAAAGATAATTGCTTTGGGAATTGCTAATCCCTAAAGCTGGTGGGAAACTTTGGAATCTCCTATTAGTCTCAAGACTGAAAACCTACCTCAATCAGAGATAATTATTAGACTAAGCAAGAGAATTTCAATAGTATTCTCAAATTGATCCCAAAGATGCCACCTGCAAAGCTGCTGCCTCATTCAACTTCAGCCACTTTCAATTAAGTGAACAGCATAGAGCACTCCCAAGGGACTAGGAGCAAACAAAATCCAAATTACAAACAAGCAGAGATAGCTGAAGCAATTAAGCCCTTGGTGGCTTAACTCCAGGGTGCCCAGAAGTCTTGTTCAAGGCCAAGGACCCAATTGGAGTAGGCACTATATTAAATCAGTTCAACCCCAGGAAGCAGCTAATACCTGGTAATTCGGGCTCTGCAGATGTTATACAATTAATAAGAGAAAGAAAGGGGGGTGGAAACTTGCGGCCTGAATAATCTGATTTAGCACTGTCTACAGCCCAGTTCCACAAGGTAATGTCCAAATCTGTACGTCACTTTGCAAACTTGACCTCATTTACTTCCTAGCACAACACAATGTAAAATTACATTACATATAATTCCTTAAGACCCCATCAGATAATCTAAGCCAAGCAACTTCTTTAAATGAATTATGTCACCAGCAGAACTAAGTGGGTCTCATTCATGGAATTTGACAGACTTAAAGAAAAACTAGTGGATGGGGAGGAAGGCGGGGAAGGAGGGTGGAAGTTGGAAAAACTAAGCAGAAAAGGAAGCAAGGAAGTATGTGTGTGAGTGGTTTAAGTAATGGAGTGACTCTAAAAAAATAGTCCCCAGAGTGAATCCCCATAGCAGTGCATATCTGAGGATGGGGTCAGGGAAGCATTTCAAAGGTGCTTATGTTTTGACTCAGCACTGGATTACAGAAGTTTCTGCCAAGCTTCTTCCGGGAGGAGGCTGATGCTGAGTCCCAGTTCCTCCTTCACTGCTTCCTCCTCCCCTCCCAGTGTTATCATCAGTGGAGCAGCACAGAAGGAGAGTTCTGGGACTGAAGAGGCTTATCTGTAATAGCAGCTTATCTGTGGCTAGCGGTAAACCTTGAAGTTAAAACTAAAGGAATTCTAGCCCTTCTGCCATTTCTCTTTTTTTCAAAGCTATCCCATTCCTTAGGAGTTTCTTTTCCCAATTTATGCACTCCGATCAATCAAACAAGAAATAAGTGCAAATGCAGGCCCTACTGTGCTCCAGAAATCATGCAAGGCCTGGGGAAACACAGATAGACAAGATACTCTCCCTGATACAAATGAACTTACATCCTTGGTGAGGATATAAAGCATAAGCGTTAAAGGACCGAAAAGCCCTAGACATCCACTGGTACATGTTGAATTACAGGGCTGGTGAGTAGGCTCTGAGTTCAAAGGACAAAGAACTGAAGGGCCTGGGAGTTAGGCCCCTGAGGTGGAAGCATACACTGGATATGCGTTCACAGCCAGAGTGCGGGAGGATGAGCAGTCAGAAAAGGCTCATGGCATGAGCAAAACCACTTGAAAAATAAGGCTTACCTTTGGAGGAAGTAAACCAGCCTGGTGTGAGTAAATTCCTAAGGTACTGATGGAAAAGCGAAGAAAAATTCAACTCAGCCTCTAGAACCTTTTGACATCTATCTAAAGAATTCAGACCTTTTTCTGCTAGATGTGGGAAAACCACCATGTGTTTAAGGAAGGACAAGTTTGCTCAGGTGTTCGTTCGTGGAGGTACTGGGGACAAAGCAACGTTGCCTGCCATTGCAGTGAACAGCAAATGCTGCCCACCAGCAAGCCCTCAGTCACTGCAGCTGCCCCTGAGGCTGTGCCCCCAGGGGAATTCAGGATGGAGAAGAACAGGATCCTGGCCCTGGATAGCTAAGATGCATATCAAAGGAATAATTTCAAAGATTCCAGACTCTCACCTCCTCCCATACATAGTAAAGCGTGAAAATCATTAACTTGAGATGTCTGGTTTTTGTTATTAGCAGTAATCTTTTGATGTTTTACTACACTTTTTTTTTTCCTCAGAAAAAAACTCCTATATATCCTGTCTCCTCCTTTACCTCTTTGGAACATTTCCTCACAGCTGAGAGGCTGTGTCCTAGACTATAGTGCTTAATTAGGTCCCCAAATAAAACATAACTCTCAACATTTAGGTTGTGCTTTCTTTTTTTCCCCCCTAATCGACAGGGTGCATGTGAAGGTATTTATTATTGTTTCATTTATTCCCTACCTTACTTCTGCAAAAGATTTAGCTTTTTAAGAACAGAAATCTATACCATCTGAAAAACCAAGTGGGTAAAAGAATGTCAAAGGTAATTTTGAGGAGTAATACAATAAACTGAACCTACTAGATAATACTTCATCTTCTCAAGTCAAAATAATTTCAAACGTAATGAGGATATGAGAATAGCAGATAAATTGGTAGTTAAGAACACAGCATAGAAGTAGTTCTTAATAAACACAATAATTATGTAATATATAAGAAATAATAAATATATTTTGAGTACGTTATACATGTATAAATATATTTCTATTGATATGTTTATAGTATCTTCATAATTAAATATTTAAGAAGATAATCACATTAACCATCATTAAGCTCAATATGCCTGGGTTTATTACCCCCATTCACCTTGCAGGTACTCGAATTATGGAATTACTAGCAAGTGTCTTACATGTTAGTTATGGACCAGTCCTCTGAGCAATGATACAGCATGAATTATGGACACCCCTTTATTTCAGGTACACTGACAGTGTAGGTGGTGAAGGCAGTGCCACAGATAATGCTGATGCACAACAAAGATATGTGACCCTGCCGCCCAGTTCTCTCTGCATTTGGGCAGCCAGTCAAAGTGATGAGAGCATGATGTCTGCATGGAGGGCCTTGGTATGTGTCCTAATAAAGGCATCAGTGCTGCGTATCACTGCAGACAGCCCTAGCACATCTGTTTCTGGAACATTGTGCAATGAATGAGCTGAAGAGGTCATAGTGAAAAAGTCCTTGGTTTTCAATCTTCCATTTATTGCAGCCCAATCAAAGACAAGCACGACGAGCCAATCAAAAGACAATCTGAGCAACAGACTTGTTATATGCAGAGTTGCCCCTTCTTTTTAACTATTGGGTCACTATCTTTGCTCCGTTGGGCTCTCTTCTCTCCCTCCCTTTAGAATTTAGTGATGAAGAAGACGTGCCCCCCCGACATGATTGTACCTTGGCAGCTCTTTCTACTGGACTTCATGGAAGCCCCGACACAGCTGAAACTTAAGCTGAGACCTTGTTATAAAAGGAAAGCTGGACCAAAGTAGAAGGAAACACATTTCAAAATTCTGAAACTAGAGGAGGGTAACGCTATAAGTTTGAGGAACACAAACAGTCAAGAAGCCAATAATTATAGATGATTGCACAGTGATGTAAACTTTCTGCCACATTCTCTCCTCTTTCCTAATGTTAAAAACAAAAACAAGGGGCTTCCTAGGTGGCGCAGTGGTTAAGAATCCGCCTGCCAATGCAGAGGTCATGGGTTCGATCCCAGCTCCAGGAAGATCCCACATGCCGCGGAGCAACTAAGTCCGTGTGCCCAAAAAAAAAAAAAAAAACAAAAACAAGACAACAAGTCCAAAATGGAGTTGCTTAAGCAAAGCTCCACATCACCAAACCAAGACTTCATTACAGTTTCAGCTCTCCCAGAAATGAAATCTTAAGCCAGTCAACCAGGAATCACCTGATCAGCACTAGTTAGGCTATCTGCCTGACAGACCCTTCCCATCGCCTAAAGGAAAGTCACTTTGCAATAACCAACCCACTTTTAGCCAATATAATTTCCTTGTTCCCACTCCCTCCTGCCTATAATAGTCTGAATTTTGCATAGCTCTTCAGAGCTCCTTTCTATCTGCTACATTGGAGGCTGCCCAGTTTGAACTGTTTTTTGCTCAAATAAACTCAAAAATTTTAATATGCCCCAGTTTATCTTTTAACAGTTCTGGTGTCAGACATGGGCACTGAAGGAGACCCCCCCCGCCCCCCCCAAAGACCTCCAGAAACAATGAGCAACCAGGCCTTAGGTTCCTCTTGGAACCTTGAGCTTGCTGCCTGCCTGCTGCTTTCTTTCTGCCTCTGGAGGTCACTCGTGGGTAAGTCCCTCTCAAAACCTACCATCACAGATTTTGCCTCATGAACTTTCAGACTTTATTTGAGCATTTCTTTTTCTGGATTGAGTCCAGAAATCTGTCAGAGTCAGACTAAGTCTGGGTTGGACTGAATCCTACTTAAGCTGGACAGGTCCAGTGTGAGGCCTTGGGTGAATAGAATTTTGTTTTAAGGGTGAACAAGCAGATTAACTTTACCAAAGATAATCTTGAATTACAGTGGCCACAGTGGGGAACTTTTAACCTAGATAAGCTTATCCATTTAGGGGGTGCCCTGGAGAAAACAGAGGTCTCAGGCAAGCATTCACCATAAGGGACACAGTAAAAATTGTTTTTCCTCTTACAGCTTCTGCTAACCAAGAAGGGACCCACTGTGACACCCTATGCACTCCAGACCCTGCAGGTAGGATCCTGGGAAAACTGGTAGAAGCCAGCAAAGAGTGAAAATTCTTACCGAAGTCAGCTCCTCCATATCTCTATCTGTAGTATCCCATCAAAACAGGAAGGTAAAAATTCATGTTCCTTCCTTTTCAAATTCAGATTGGCAGGAAAAACATTTGTAAAAATTAGATCTGTGAATTGTGACTCATGAATTTGCTTTCAAGTACCCACTGGTTGTTGATCCTTTCTCTTTCAGGAACAGCTATTGCCTTTCTTATTTTGTTCTGTGTCCTAAGAACTTGGCTTGGCAACTGTCAAGTTAGGGGGTGGGGGTCAAAATATGGCCAGGCAGAAGTGTGAAGAGCACCTCATTTATGACTAGATATGGCTAGACAGAAATATGGTCTGAATTCTATTTGTGGCTAGGGTCCCACCAACTGTTGCCTGCTCTCAGGGGAACTGTTAGTTTTTCTTTTGGTTATCTTTGGAAGTAGCTCTAGATCTTGGGGGAGTAGGATCTTCTGTACCCTCTTTGGAGATGTTTCCTGTGTCCAAAGGGTTGTTCAATACTGTGGGGATATTTACTGTTTGTCCTAGCTGAAACCTGACAAGATATTAGAAAGGATTTTTTTTTTTTTAAGTATCTCTATGGTCAGAAGTTGGACAAGTTGGAAGCTGATATTCAGAGCCTGATAGAAGTTTTTTAGGTCTTCTCTCCTAGGCTAAAATGAAACTATGTGGCCAGAGAGAAAAACAAAAACACTGTGAAGCCTTTGTGGATTTATTAAAACATTATAGCTCTAAATCTGGAACATAGGACTCTTTTGAGTTCCATCTTAGTTGAAGAGCTCTCTGATATAAAAAAAATAAAGCAAATTGAAGATAATGTAGTTGAATGGGTGGGGCAGTCTCCATATCTCTCAGATTGCACTCAATTCTCTGAGGAATTAAAAAACAACTGTACTTGTCTTACAAATCTAGTGCCTAAAAGAACAGAAACATGGCTAGAGAAACAATTCAGGGCCCACCTATCTCTTTTCTAACAATCCCAAAACCTCCCCTATTCATCTCAAAAGACTTGCAGATATTATAAATGATCTAGACTTCAGAAACAAAAGTTCTACTTAGTGGAACTTGCATTCTGTCTCTGTGCCTTTTGAAATTAAGTGTTCTATCCAGTCTTCTTTAGGAACCAAGGTAATTCTTACCAGAAAAAGGGAAAAAGGAAAAGCTATTTTAAAAACTAGACCTATGAAAACTTTTTTCTTTTTAATGTATCTTCAATTTTAATGACTATTTTAGGCATGTGAAAATTCTTAAATATTGCTAAGAAGCTTTAGCCATCTGAGTAGGTAACCTTAATTTATTCCAAATATCAGAAACACAACCGTTTCATAAACTTGTAAGTTTTACATTATTGTACCTGTCTTGTGACTAAAATTTTAAAACAAAAGCTTTAAGAGCTCTGGGTCTGTATGTTTATGTATGTCTATGTATGTATGTTATAAATGTGTGATTATTTTTCCTACCTCTGGATGGTTTTTCAAAAACTAATTTGTAAAGAGCTCGATTTAATTGGCTTAAAGACAAATAAGTGTTCCTATAAGTCAACTCTACTCTTAGAAGCACAGAAACTAACTCAAGTTTTTCAAGTTCATATGATCTAGCATAATCTTCAGTAAATAAAAGCTAATCTAAGTTTGTTGGCTTAATTAAAACAGTCATGACTTAGAGTTATCAGCATTAAATATAATACCTTTATTCTACTTCGGTTTACTAAAAGTCAAATAAGCTCATGTTATCTCTTTTACAGAATTTAACAGCAAGAAAGATAACAGGATGGGTAGCTATTTAATGTTTCATGAAATTTTATGAGTAATCAAAACATAATTGTTAAGAACAAGTAAATCAGATGTAAGTAAGAAAAGTTTATATGAGTTTTTCAACAATAATTATGCTTTAGGGTATGTCTACTTAAAAACAGCTCCCCAATATTTTTTTCGGTAATTTAAAACCTTAAAGTTATACTGAAATAAATTAAATGATGAATATTCATTGAATATCTAGATCATTTCCAAATAAGATAAAATACTGAAGCATTAATTATTGAACATAGGTTTATCCATAATTGGCTTATTTTTACAAAGGAACTAAAGATATTTGGGTCTAACAGTAGACATTTTTTGTACCTCATTGAAAAATTTACTATAACGAAGACTATACTTCTAGAAATTATAAGCTGTAGTTATAAATGTGCTAATCCACTGATTACTAGTGTAACAGACAATCTATAATTGCTTACTTCTTAATTTTCACTAGGAATTGAGGACTCTAAGGGTTAAGAATTCTAATTAATGTATGTAATTTAAACTTCTTAGAAAAAAGTCAGTAAAGAAAAAAACTGTGTATAAAAAGTAGGTAAGTAAAATGACTGATTCTTCTAGAATGAGAAAAAGGAAAAATCATAGAATAAAATCTAAATGAATATTACCACTTGAAAAAGCTAATGAAAAAGCAATAAACAATTTACTAGATAAAGAATTCAAAAAGTAGTAATAAGAATGCTAACTAAATTAAGGAAAAAATTGATGAACACAGTGGCAATTTTAACAAAGAACTAGAAAATATAAAAAGGAATCGGTCAGAACTGAAGAATACAATAACTGATATAAAAAACACTAGAAGGAATGAACAGCAGACTAAGCAATACAGAAGAACACACAAGTGATTTGGAATATACAAAAATGGAAAGCACCATATCAGAACAGCAAAAAGAATAAATTTTAAAAAATGAAAAGTTTAAGGAATCTTTAGGATAACTTCAAGGGTACCAAAATTCACATCATAGGGGATCCAGAAAATGAGTAAGATAAAATGGTGGAAAATGTATTCAATGAAATGAAATGAAAACTGAAAATTTCACAAGCCTGAAGAAGGAAACAGATGTCCAGGTATCAGAAGCATAGAGGGTCTCAAACAAGATGAACTCAAACAATCCCACTATAAGAAATAACATAATTAAAATAGCAAAAATTACAGGTAAAGAAAGAAAATTCTAAAGGCAGCAAGAGAAAAACAAAGAGTCATATACAAGGGAACCCCCATAAGGCTATCAGTTGATTTTTCTGCAGCAACTTTGCAGGTCAGAAGGGAGTAGCTTGACAAATTTTAAGTGACGAAAGGGAAAAACCTGCAACCTAGGCTATTCTACCAAGCAAGATTCTCATTTAGAATTGAAGGAGGGATAAAGAACTTCCCAGACAAGCAAAAACTAAAAAGTTCATCAATACTAAACCAACCTTAAAAGAAATTTAAAGGGCCTTCTCTAAGTGGAAAGGAAGGCTATGACAAGAAGTTAGTATCTCTAGGAAATGAAAAATCCCACTGAAAAAGGAAGATATATAGTAAAGGCTGAGGATCAGCCACTTAAAAAAGCTAGTATGAAGATTAAAAGACAAAAAATTATAAAGTCAAGAAAAACCATAAGAATCAATTAAATAAACTTGAAGATGTAAAATATGACATCAAAAACACAAAGTGTGGGGAAAGGGAGTAAAAAATGTAGATCTTTTAAACTGTGTATGAACTTAAAGGACTACCTGTTTAAAACAAATAGTTATAAGTCATCATATACGAACCCCATAGTAACCATAAATCAAAACCCTACAATAGATACACAAAAATAAGAGAGAAAGTAACACAAGCATACTAAAAGAAATCAAACTACAAGGGAAAAAACTAAAATAAGAAGAAAAGGACAGGGAAGAACTAAAAAACAACTGGAAAACAAGTATTAAAATGGCAATAAGTAAACACCTATCAATAATTACTTTAAATGCCAATAGACTAAATGCTCCAATCAAGAGATATAGGGTGGCTGACTGGATAAAAAAAATAAAACTCATCTACATGCTACTTACAAAAGACTCACTTCAGAACTAAAGACACACAGAGACTGAAAGTAAGGGGATGAAAAAGGTATTTCATGAAAATGGAAATGACAAGGAAGTGGAGGTACCAATATTAAAATCAGACAAAATAGGCTTTTTAAAAGTCAGTAACAAAAGACAAAGAAGGGCATTATATAATGATAAAGGGATCAGTGCAAGAAGAATCTATGACACTCATTAACACATATACATCCAATACAGGAGCACCTAAATATATAATGCAAATATTAACAGACTTCAAGGGAGAAACTAACAACAATACAATAATAGTAGGGGACTTTAACACCCCACTTTTATCAGTATAAAGATCAGCCAGAGAGAAATTCAATACGTCAACAGTGGTATTAAATAACACAATAGATTAGTTTGACTTAGATACCTACAGGACATTCCAACCAAAAACAGCAACACACAATTTTTTCAAGTGCTTGTAGAACATTCTGCAAGATCACATGCTAGACCATAAGACACTTCTCGAAAAATGTAATGTTAGAAATTACATCAAGCATTTTTTATGACTACCACAGTATGAAACTAGAAATAAATTACGGGGAAAAAAATGGGAAAAGCACAAACACATGGAAATTAAACAACATGCTACCAAAAAAAAAAAAAAAAACCCCAAAAATCAAAAACAAAACAACAACAAAATGGGTCAATGAAGAAATCAAAGAGGAAATCATAAAATATCTCAAGACAAGTAAAAACAGAAACACAACACTCCAAAATCTATGTAATGCAATTAAAGCAGTTTTAAGAAGTTTATAGTGATACAGGCCTACCTCTAGAAACAAGAAAAATCTCAACCTAACCTTCCATCTATAGGAATTAGAAAAAAAGAAAAAGAAAGAAAAAAAAAAAAACCTCAAAGTCAGCAGAAGAAAGGAAATAGTAAAGATAAAAGAGGAAATAAATAATAAAGAGAAAAAAAAAATCAATGAAACCAAGAGGCAGTTCTTTGAAAATATATATAAATATAAAAAAATCAGGCCGATCAAGAAGAAAAGAGGACCCAAAAATAAACAAACTAAGAGATGAAAGAGGAGAAAAAAAACTGATACCACCAAAGATACAAAAAATCATAAGAGAGTACTATGAACAGTTATATGCCAAAAAATTGGACAAACTATAAGAAATGGACCAATTTTGAGAAACACACACCCTTCCAAGAGTAAATTTGGAAGATATAGACAATATGAGTAAACTGATCACTAGTAGTGAAACTGAATTTATAATTTAAAAAACTCCCAGCAAACAAAAGTCCAGGAACAGATGGCTTCACAGGAAAATTCTACCAAACACATAAAGACACTCTAATACTTATCTTTATCAAACTATTCCAAAAAATTGAAGTGGACAGAACATTCCTAAACTCATTCTACAAGTCCACCATTACCCTGATACCAAAATCAAACAAACACAATACAAAAGAAGAAAATTACAGGCTGATCTCTGATGACTATAGAGGCCAAAATCATCAAGAAAATATTAGCAAATCAAAGTCGAAAATACATAAAAAGAATTACACACCATGATCAAGTGTGATTTACTCTAGGAATGCAATAATATTTGCAAATCAACCGTGATACACCACATGAGCAAAAGGAAGCATAAAAATCACACGATCATCTCAATAGATTCAGAAAAAGCTTTTGACAAAATTCAGCATCACTCACGATAAAAGCTCTCACCAAAGTGAGTATAGAGGGAATGTATCTCAACATAATAAAAGCCATTTATTACAGACCCACAGCTAACATCATACCCAAAGCTTTTCCCCTAATATCAGAAACAAGTCAACAATGTCCCTCTCACCACTTTTATTTAACACAGTACTGGATGTCCTACCCACAGTTATCAGACAAGAAAAAGAAATAAAAGGTACAAATCGAAAGGGAAGAAGTGAAACTGTCCCTATTTGCTGATGACACAACACACTATATAGAATAATCTAATGTCTCCACCAAGAAAGTACTAGAAGTAACACATGAATTCAATAAAGTTGCAGGATACAGGATTAACATACAGATATCCGTTCCTTTTCTATACACTAATAATGATCTTTCAGAAAGAGAAATTAAGGAAACAATCCTGGTTACAATCACGTCAAAAAGAATAAAATACCTAGGAATAAAGTTAACCAAGGATACGAAAGATCTAAAACTCTGAAACACTGATGAAAATTTTGAAAATGGTATAAAGAAATGGAAAGGTATCCCACACTCTTGTATTGGAAGAGTTAAAACTGTTAAAATGGCCATAGTACTACCCAAAGCTATCTACAGACTTAATGCAATCCCTATCAAAATACCCATGATGTTTTTCATAGAACTAGAACAAATAATCCCCAAATTCACATGGAACCACAAAAGACCACGAATTGCCAAAGCAATCCTGAGATGAAAGAACAAAGCTGGAGGTATCGCACTCCCTGACTTCAAACTATAGTAAGCAAAACTGCATGGTACTGGCACAAAAATAGACATATAGATAAATGGAATAGAATAGAGGGCCCAGAAATAAACCCACACACTTACGGTCAATTAATCTACAACAAAGGAGACAAGAATATACAATGCAGAAAAGACAGACTTTTTAATAAGTGGTGCTCGGAAAACTGGACAGCAACATGTAAAACAATGAAATTTGAACATTTCCTTACCATATACAAAGTAAACTCAAAGTGGATTAAAGACCTGAATTTAAGACTAGAAACCATAAGACACCTAGAAGAAACACAGGCAGAACACTCTTAGACATAATTTGCAGCAATATTTTTTTGGATCTGTCTCCTAAGGCAAAAGAAACAAAAGCAAAAATAAACAAAGGGGACCTAGTTAAAACTTCAAAGCTTTTCACAGCAAAGGAATCTATCAACCAAACAAAAGAACAACATATCAAAAATATTTGCAAGTAATACGATCAATAAGAAGTTAATATATGGGGGCTTCCCTGGTGCAGTGGTTAAGAATCCTCCTGCCAATGCAGGGTACATGGGTTCAAGCCCTGGTCTGGGACGATCCCACATGCCACAGAGCTACTAAGTCTGCACGCACTGCAACTACTGAGCCTGCGCTCTAGAGCCCGTGAGCCACAACTATTGAGCCCACATACCACAACTACTGAAGCCCGTGTGCCTAGAGCCCATGATCCACAACAAGAGAAGCCACCACAATAAGAAGCCTGCACACTGCAACAAAGAGTAGCCCCTGCTCTCTGCAGCTAGAGAAAGCCTGCACGCAGCAATGAAGACGCAATGCAGCCAATAAATTAATTTAAAAAAAGAAGGTAATATCCAAAATTTATAAAATGCTCATATAACTCAGTATCAGAAAAAATAAAGAACCCAATTAAGAAATGGACAGAAGACCTGAATAGAAATTTTTCCAAAGAAGATATACAAATGGCCAGCAGGCTAATGAAAAAATATTCAACATCACTAATCATCAGAGAAATGCAAATCAAAACCATAGTGAGATATCACCTCATACCTCTCAAAATGTGCATCATTGAAAAACTTACAAACAGCAAATGTTGGTGACTGTTGTGAAAAGGGAATCCTATTATATTGGTAGGATTGTAAATCAGTGCAGCCATGATGGAAAACAGAATGCAGTTTCCTCCAAAAAACTAAAAATAGAATTACCATATGATCTGGCAATTCCACTCCTGGATATACATCCAGAAAAAACAAAATACTAATTCAAAAAGATAAATGCACCGCAACATCCAGAGTAGCACTATTTATAATAGCCAAGATATGGAAGCAGCCCACGTGTCCATCAACAGATGAATGGAAAAAGAAGTGACGTGTGTGTGTGTGTGTGTATAAATACGTATATTTATTTTTCTCAGCCATGCAAAAGAATGAAACTGCCATTTGCAATGATGTGGATAGACCTAGAGAGTGTATAGATATAAAGACATAAAGAACAAACCAGTGGCTACCAGTGGGGAGAGGGAAGGGGAGACGAGGGAGATAGGGATATGGGATTAAGAGACAGAAACTAACATATATAACATAAATAGGCAACAGGGATATATTGTACAGTACATGGAAGTGTAGCTATTATTTCCTAACTTTAAATGGAGTATTATGTATAAAATTATTGAATCACTATGCTGTACACCTGATACTAACACATTTAGATCATCTACACGCCAATTAACACATAATAAAAAAATGAATAACTACAGAAAAAAAAAAAAGAACATGAACCTCTCATCATGACCTATAAACACCACAAAGAGATTCAGCAAAACATGTCATGACCCGTGAATGTCATGCAGAGATTCAGCAAAAAACTGGGAGATGTCCAAAGCAGTAGCTGGGAGTAGCTTCTGTGAGAATAGATCACATCTCTGTGTTAGAGTCTGATTAAAAAGGGGGGAATTGTTAAAAACAAGATATTAGGCCCAAAATGAAGTTGCTTATGCGAAGCCCCATGTCACCAAACCAAAGTTTAACTTACAGCTCTCCAGAAATTGAATCTTATACCAAACAGGAATCACTTGCTCAGTGCTGGTTGGGTGATGTGCATGACAGATTCCTGCCATCTTCTAGAGGAAAGTAACTGTGCAGTAACCAACCTGCTTTATGCCTAGTATAACTTCCCTGTTCCTGCTACCTTCTGCCTACAAAAGTGTTTCATCTTACACAGCTCCTCAGAGCTCCTTTCTATCTGCTAGATTGGATGCTGCTGGATTCAAAGCAATTTCGGCTTAAATAGACTCAAATGTTTTTATATGCCTCAGTATATCTTTTAACACTAATGACTATAAAAAAGAAAAATCCTGCTGAATCTACAGCCCCTAGTCATGGGGCTTGGACTCCAAGTCAGTATGGTTAATAATACTAGTTTAGTAAACCTAATATTAGCTAAAAAGAAGCATACTAAGACTCTGGTTGCTGGTATCACTTATAAGAAGCTTGAAAGTTGCCATTCTGTCCTAACAACAAATAAACTGAACAGAGTGAAAAATTAACAAATATTCTTGGATCCTTAAGAGAAGGAAGGACCCAGGGCAAACTGCTGTCCCCAAGACTGAAGCGACAGACAGGTGAATAGAGAGGCATGGCTTACCAGAGCAGAGACTCACTAGCTGAATTCCCCACAGGAACCAGTGCCGGGGTAGGAAAGCCTGAACCATAATTGACAAATTGCTGGAGGCTCAGTGTAAACAACTGGGAGTTAAAAACTCCAGGGGATCCAGTCATGGGGTGCAGGGAAGGACACAATACTGTGAGATTCACCTCCAGAAGAGCTACCAGGTTCCCACAGTAAATACCAGAGGAAAATCCCATCCTGCTTTGCAGGAGGAGGGGAAAGGAATCATTTGGGAGACTCCAGAGCATTCTGTTTCTCTTAACAAGGGCTGCCTTCAGGAGAAACTGGTTAAACAGAGCCTTACCTGCTGGGCAAGGGAAATACCCAACTCCTGTCTCACCTACTGGGGGAGTAAAAAAAAATGGGAAACTCCTGTGAAGTTCCCTGGCCAGAAGCACATGGTTGCTAAAGGACTGGGACCCTATTATAGGACTGTAGAACCCTTCCCCTCCCCTACACCTCACCACCATATTATTAGAGACCTATTTACAAGAATTTCTCTTATTCAGTACATATGTATGACTATCAAAAAAAAATTACATACAGAATTTGAAAAGATCAGAAAAAATACAAAGAACTTCTAAAACGACAGTGAGAAGACAAAAAATCCAATTAAAAAATGAGCCAAAGACCTTCAGAATCTAACCAAAGAAAATGTTCACATGGCAAATAAGCATTTGAAAAGATGCTCCACATCATTTCCCATCAGAGGAATGCAAATGAAAACAGTGATGAAATACCGCTACACACTTATTAAAATGACCAAAATCTGAAACACGGACAACACGAAATGTTGGCAAGGATGTGAAGCAACAGGGACTCTCCTATATGGCTCATGGGAACACAAAATAGTACAGCCATTTTGGAGGACACGAGGAGATTTCTTAAAAAACTAAGCATACATCTTACCATATGATCCAGCAATCACACACTTTGGTATTTACCCAAGGGAGTTAAATACTCATATCCACACAAAAACTGGCACACATACATTTATAGCAGCTTTTATCACAATTGCCAAAACTTGGAATCAGCCGATATGTCCCTCAATAAGTAACTGGATAAACTGTGGCATACCTGGACATTGGAATATTAAAAGAAATGAGATGTCAAGCCATGAAAAGAAATGGGGGAGACTTGAATGCAACTACTAAGTGAAATAAGTCAATCTGGAGATGCTACATACTTATGGTTCCACCTATATGACATTCTGGAAAAGCCAAAACTGGAGAAAGTAAAAAGATCAGTGATTGCCAGGGTGAGGAGTGGGGAGATGAATAGGCAGAGTGCAGAGGATTTTTAGGGCCGTGAAAATATTCTGTTACTATATGTCATTATATATTTGTCCAAACCCATGGGATGAACAACACTAAGAGTAAACCCTAAAGTAAACTATGGCCTTTGGGTGATTATGGTGTGTCAGTGCAAGTTCATCCTTGACAAAAAATGTCCACTCTGGTGAGCGTTGTTAATAACAGGGGATTTTCTGCATCTGTGGGAACAGGGACTTTGGGGAAATTGTACCTTCCTTTCAATTTTGTTATAAACCTAAAGCTTCTCTAAAAAGAAAAAAACAGTCTTTTAAAAAATAATTAAGAAAATTATATCAGTAATTAGAGTCTTCCATAAGTTTTAGGAGTGGAAGAAGTCCACAAAATCCTAGTAAAAGCCCACATTTATATCTTACCTCCTCTAGTTATGACTAAGGATAAAGAGTGATTTTGTCTGAGCTCGATTCCAGGTACAATATTTCCCCATTAATATCTTCTACCCCAAATCAATGACATTTGTAGATTCCACCCTAATAGTAGTGATTCCAATCAATGAGCCTTTCTTTTTTCCTGTACATACAATTTTCTAGTTAGCACCTGTGAAATTCTTTAATCAGTCTGTCGTGGATGTGTCCCTCTGATCAATAAATGAATATTCTGCCTGATGATCCAAAAGCAGATCTCTGCCTATGTCAGTCATCCTCTTTCTTCTCTCATTTCTTCATGTTTTTCTGCCTAGTTTCTCAAAAGCAGAGTCCTCTTTGTTTTACACTTTTCTACGGTTTCTAACAGTCCTTAAATATTTCTGAAGTGTCCTTCTTTAGGGTTCTCAAATATGGCTATATATCTCATCCTGGATGACCAAACCATACTCAAGACATCACTTTCAAAGAAAAGACACATATTTCCTGAATTTCCAGTTTTTCAGTGTACAAAATAGATTTTTCAGAATTACCTTTTTTTTAAACTTTATATTATTCATGTATCATATTACCCAGGGAGGAATCCATTTTGAATCTTAGCTTAACCCTTCCCTTAAAAGTTTAAGTCTTCCCTCTCCCTGTTAAAGTAGGGACAGAAGAAAGAGGCAGTAGGCACCACACAGAGTCAGGAGGCAAAAGTACCCAGAGAGAGGCAGCGTGAGGGACCAGCAGGCAGGGACAGAAACTATTCCTGGATACGAATGACTGTGGCAGTTATTTTGCAGAGCATATTAACAGAAAGCAAAAGATCATTAGAAATAAATTAGCAAGAACACTGCTCTTTCATATGCAAACTCAGGCAGTGATAGACATTCTGACACAGTTTATATGAAAGCACTTGATGCAAAGAAGTGGTCATTTCCATATAGAATGGAGCAGAAGAAGAGGCTTAGCCAAGCTTGAGGGCAAGAGAAAAGATTCAAAAGGTCCCAAACAGAATGGATTTCCTTGGCAACAATAACAGCTAACTAATTGCATCAAGTTCTAGCAAGAAGGAATTAATGCCAGAATTTCTCTTTATATTGTTTTGCAATTGGAGCCATTATTGGTCAGATATTTGAAAAAGTAATTTAAAGCAGCAGGCATTAAATAATGATGCATATGTATTTTATACACTTTCTTTTCATTGAAAACATATAAAGGCACATATAAATGTAATATTTTTACACAGGACCAGAGCTGATGACATTATGGGTCACAATTCTTTCATTAACCACAGCCATAGGCATTGTCTATTTTTTTTCCCATTTCAGTGCTTTTAAAGTGAAACAAGAACTTAATTAAGTATACTACTTGTAAAGCAACCTGAATATAAAATCCTTCCAGAGTTTACACCTTTCCTATGTTTTGTCTCACTCTCCTTTAAGTCTTACCTAAGCATTTAACTTTGTTTTTATAGAATCAACAACAGTCTCTTTTTTTCCACACATATACTTCATTGGTTTAAGTGTTATTTAATTAAATTACTGCAATTTAATGAAAGTGAAACAACTAATAAGTTTAGGAATAAACACAATTGATCCTTGATCAGCACACAAATTGATGGGTGGAAAAGGTGTGCTTGAGACGGTACACATACCGGACAGGACATACCAGCTGTAAACATCAAGCTGCCCATAGGCACCACTCAGTGTGTTTCCCCAAAGAATTGCAGTAAATTTGCAGCTTACTGAGTCCAAGGCGCTATCTATTATGTTTGGCATAAAATTTTCTTCATCTAACTTCCCAGAAGTTTAAATCTTCCCTTATATTTTGATGAAGTTTCAGCCCTATTCACTTAACCCATGTTTCTCAGGGTCACACTGCCTACAAAAGGAACAAAATACAAGCAACAAAATGGGGTTACTCTGGCTCAGCCTCACCAAGTGATTTCTTGGATAGTAAGCACTATTTTACTCCTCTTGACTCTGGAAATTCCCAGAAGGTTACTAGAGTACCTTACCCATTAATACAGCCTTCCTGGATCCCACATGGGATTCTTCTCCTCTACTGCTCCCAGTGATAGCTGGGAGGGTCCAGGACCACTGGAGGAGGTAGTGTGGATACCCCGGCCACGCCACCCTCCTACTCACTCCTTCTCCCGGCACTGATTGGCCATGCTCATGAGATTCTCCACTCCCTGCCTTGTACCTGTTTGCAGATCCTCCAACAACCCACTTGAGGGAGGAGGAAAAAGCAAGTGCCCTCCAATCCTCAGTCTTATTTATCATGAACCTGATGATACTTGAGTTTTAGGTCCCCTCATTTGCACCATCTCTTTCAAAGCCATGTGCCTATTTTTGAGTGCTTTTCTTAAAGAACTCCCCTCCAAATGATGTGTCAGACCCAGCTTCAACCAATTCCTTTCATTCTAATTTATTTACTAGGCACGAAACAGTTCTACCTTGATATCTTAGCATCTCACAGAGATTAGAGTAATATGTTTTTAAATTTTAACATCACCTGTTACAGGTTTCAGGGGAGGACAGTGGGACTGAAAATAATCTGAACAAACCTCACGTCTCCTCGAAATGTCCCTTCCTCTCCCATCTGGGAAGGCTCCTTATCTTCACACGGGGTTGGCCAGTCTCAACCTTCTTACCCGCCCCAGAGTGAGTTTCTTCCCTTGAAGCTACTTGGTCTCTAAATCATACAGAATTTTTTGGTAGACTTCCTGTCTCTCTTTCATCCATGAACATCAATAACCATGACATATTTTCACAGGTTTAGCTCAGACTGTGGTGACTCACTCTTCTCCATCAACACTTTCTGTACTCTTTACAAAGGCTTAAGTGAAAGAACTCCTCAAGGCATTGTTACAGACAAATATAGGGCCCTAGCTGGCAATTGTAGCAAGTTTTTGGTGCTTGAACAGGTATTGGAGAAAACCAGAGTGAGATGGTAGTTAAAGCAGTAAAAACAGATTTTACTCAGAAACTATTGCAATAGGAGGAAAGAGACCTCAGTGTAGAACTGGGCTCAATTCCAAATACAACAAGAACACGTGGGGATTTATAGCCAAGAAGCAGGTTGGGAGCAGGGAAGGAAGGTCATTGGTTGGAAAATGACTAAGAGGAAAACATCAGGGATAGATAGTCTAAAAGGATTCTTGTTGAAGGCAGGTCAGAGTGATTAGATATCACCTGGAGGGAGGAGAGAGATGGGAAATTTGCTCAGATATTGAAGGTAAGGGGTTCTTCTTAAATTACTTAGTAGGATTCTTGTAACAACTGGGCTTTTAAGGACAAGGCCCAAGGATGTAGCCTAGTTGAAAAAGGGCTCAAAGGACCCTCTTTAGAATTTGGTCAGGGAGAGAATCTTTGTCACAGGCAAACCTCATGAGTAGTTAATCTCCTCTCAAGTACTGCCTTAAGTCAGGTGTATTCCTTTTTAGGTGAGCTACAGATTACATCTATGAACAGGCTATCGCTAAAACCCACATATAAATCAGTTGTTTCACCCGAAGCTTCACTAATTTAGCAGCAATCTAATCAAGGCAGTCAAAGTAACACCTATGAACAATCATGAAATTCTTCCATTAATGCAAGCCATTACAATCTGTAAGAGGAAGAAAGGAAATCATGTACCTGATTCAGATTTAGCAACATTAAGACTTCTAAAAGCAGAGGGCCGGTCCGAACAAAGGGGCACTTTAGGAAAAATGAGAGGACCGTGACCTGGAGAGCAGCAACACTGGTTGGGGCATTTCGTCAGGAGAAGTAGCTTTTCCACCTGGCTGACTTTATTAGACGTCACGATTTCATGGACCCTAAAGTTGCTCCCAAATCAGTTAAGTACATACATAAGAAATGAGAAACTATCAGGAAGCAGTGGGTCTCGGTAGGATGATCAATAACTCACAGATCTGGGGGCAATGTTGCAGTCACGTTGAAACAATAGTTATTTCTGAATTGCTTAGGAACTTTGCCAGTCACCAAAGATACACTAATAATGCCAAGTAACACAGCACTGAGCTCCCTAAACCTCAGCTGTGAGGCGTCATGGAAATATTTGCAAGGGAGCAGGCTTCACAGGAGGCGATCGGCTTGGTGCCACACAGTGGGAAGGAGAGGGGCAGCTGGATCACAGGGGACCCTGTAAGGCTGTGGTTCTTCACTGGGGGCAATTCTGCCCCCACAGGACCATTTGGCACTGTCTGGAGACATTTTTTCTGGTCACAAGTGGGGGAAAGTTGCTAATTACACATCGTGAGTAGCGGCCAGGAATACTGCTAAACATCCTATCATGCAGCCCCCACAACAAAGTCAAGGTATCCTGTTATGATGCTACTCAGGAGGCAAAAGCAACCCAGCACCCTATCGGCCTATCTCAGGTTATGACAGCAGCCAATGATCTGCTCTAATCACAGCCATCATTTGAGAGATAAAGGCTGGACGCTTTCCAATATATTATGACTACAAAGAATGGAAGTAAATGGATGATAAAAAATACATTTCTAGATTTCCATTGGTTGGTGTAATTTTTTGTTCTGAAGCATTCACCCTTTGTGCTCTCTGACATTTCCCCCACTTCCTTCCCTCAACCGCCTCTCCCCCCACTAACCTATAAGACGACATAAGATCTACCTGAGATACTATTCAGAATGCTTTACAGTGTGGATATCTGAGGATATTCTGAGGTAGTCGTGACCATTCTAATCACAGTAGAAGATAGCCTGTTTGGTGTGGGAATTATTTAAGAACTTAAAATCACCTCAAACACAGTGTGAGATACAAGAACCTAAAATAATGGTAGCATTATAAGATTTGCCCTTATGTTTGCATTTCCCTTTTCTTTTACCTCTTCTTTCATTTTTAAATTTTTATCCTTTTTTTAGTCATAAAATATATCTTGCCTGCAAATCATACCATATGACCTATGTCTTCCAAGCCCTGCTATTCTTCAGGTTAAACCAAAGCAAATAACAAATAAGGTCTTGAAAAGCACACACATTCTCTTTCCAAGATGCTAATGTGCATGTCAACTGCTTTCAGTCTCCCCCTCAGTGACTGCTGGGCATCTCCTAGAATATCACATGCGCTCGCGTTCACTGTCGCCTGCCTCCCAGGGTTACCCTGAGCCATGAGCGTGCCCTGCTGAAGCAGCTCACCTATGAGAAAGAAGCCACAGCATAGCGAAACCCTCCTCCCGCTGCTGCCGCAGTGATGGCAGTGACTTAGGCCTCCAGGCGGGCGGCGATGCTGAGTGAGGTCTTCCGCTAGAATGTCTCTTCCCACCCCTGTGTGATTTTCGATTATACCATACCAGTTTCTTCTCACATGGACTATGTCTACTCATCACTTGTGTCCCACTCAGTACCAATGGACTCAGAAGGCACCAAGAACACAGTTAAGACTGCAGTGTCTTGTGCTTCCCAGGTGATCCTTGTGCACATTAAAGCTTGAGAACACGTGCTCCCAACACCTCACAGAATTTTTAATAAAGTCTTTTCACTATATTTAGGAGTCTCAGGATGTCAGCAACAGCTCAACACTACAGCACAGAGATTAGGTATGTTGCATGATGTTACATCCCTCGTAACTGGCAATACAATGATTAGAACCACTTTTAGGCCAAAGCCCAGGGCAGGAAAGTCAACCTGAATAAAAAGATACTAAGCTCCACTCACAACTGCTTCCTAATGACAGCATATTGTAACTGGACCAGACTCTTGTGTCTCTATTAATTCATCCCTGTATGTGAGTCTTCACTCCTGACTCTCAAGAGCTCCCATAAGCTCTATGTACATGCCCTATATTTTCTGTATCCCAGAGGTGCTATGGCTTCGGTTCAAGCTGGGATACTCCTATCTTGCTCCACTATCAGTCTGCACACCAACCTACATCCGTCCTCATCACCCGACACCCCCAACCTACATGCATACGAATCCAGAATAGGTCAGATCATCTCATCCACTGAGCCTCAAATGCAAAATACACTTCTTGTGAGAAAGGCCCTGTCTATCAACATTGATCTACATGTTTCATTACATAAACATGTGGATGCAATGAAGTAATTCAGACTCTGAAGTCAGATTGCCTGAACTAAGATCCCATTTCTCCCACTATTGAGCTATGGGACCTTGGGACTTAAACCTCTCTTTATAAGTTTCATCACCTTTATGTTTGTAATAATCAAAGTACCTAACTCATAGAATTGTAGTGAGAATTGTCACTTGTTTTCGTGTAACAGACATAGACCTGTATGTATCTCATTGAAAGTACCACATAAGTGCCAGATAGCACAATTAATTTTTTTTTTTTTATTTTTTGAGGGGGGTACACCAGGTTCAATCATCCGTTTTTATACACATATCCCCATCTTCCCTCCCTTCCTTGACGCCCCCCCCCCAGCCCCCCCCACCCTCCCCGCCCCAGGCCTCAAAGGCATCTTCCATCCTCAAGTTGGACTCCCTTTGTTATACAACCACATAAGTGCCAGATAGCACAATTAACTTTTTAAGCTGTAAATTTCACCAGGAAAAAAAATAGCTTTTGTATGTTTTCATGCAGCTCACAGAAAGAAATACAGTACACAAATACACATGCATGTTCATATAACGAAAATAGATGTACAAAACAATAGTTACCATTTTATATGCATTGTTCTCTAATTGTTCTTACATATTCTATTTCATTTTTTAAAAAAGAAGGTCAAAACTCATCTAATTAATTTCACAGTCCACTAATAGGACCCAATACACAGTTTTAAAAACAGTACACTGGACTACATGTAAACTTCATGAAGGAAGTCATACACCTGTTTTGTTTAACATTTTATCCCTGACTTCTGGAACAAGACATGGCATATAATAGGTGCTTATTTATACATGGATAATGGATAAATTGGATAAATGATTTTTCTTTCTACTAGCATTCTACATAGAAATAGGTGAATCTACTTGCCCTTCTCTAGTGTTGATATGTGAAGCTGTGAAAGAATCCTTCCTACTCAGTTGTTCAATGAAATTCTCAGGAAAAACGCTAAAAATCATTACTAAAACATAAAGCTTTTCTAGAGGCTTATCCCAAAGAATTGGGCCTCTGTGGTTACGTGGCAGCCAAAACTCTTACCTGAGTCATTAATTTGTGATTTTCTTAGAGGGATGGGAAATTCTTTCCATAACTTTTGTTGTTATCCTTAGTTCAACTTTTTATTTCTATATAAATTATCATATTTCATACTGTAGACATTCCTTGTTATCTATAATTGCACACTTCCCTTAAGATGACTAGAATGGTGAGAATTTCTATTCATATAGATTTTTTACATATCTTTAAATTTACCAGGCAATGTAGCTCAGTTCAATGTTTTAGTTTCATTGGGAGCTGTGTCTAGCAGGTAAATGTGGAGAGATGCTGCTAATGAAAGCAATGCTAGTTTTTTGCTTTGTTACTATTTGATGAGTTTCCAGTCCCTTGCCTTCTCTCCCATCCTCCCTCCAGGTAAATACACACTATAAAGCAAACTGTGGGAAATTCAGCACTAGGAGAAATGTAAGATACAGGAGGAAAGCTTCATAGTTTATAACTATTGCAATATTAGATTAACTGAACCAGCTACATTACACACTCTGCAGTGATATCTATGTTTAAAAGTAATGACATCATGTCAGAGAGGTGATATTGTACAATAGAGAAGAAAACAAAAATAAATAAACTAGAATTAAAACATGAGTATCAGAATCAGGCAGATCAAGGTCCAAATCCTCTCCACTACTTTCTAGTTACTTTTCTTTTCTTTTCTTTCTTTTTTCCCCTAGTTATTTTTCTTACCTAGTCTTTCTGCAAGATGGGGTTGATGGCTTCTATAACACAAGGTAGTTGTGAAGATACAGTGGGTTATTACATGTAAGAGGACTACTTTAGGGTCTTGGAAAACAGCAATCTTTCACCATAAAAGTTAGTTTCTTCTCCCCATCCCAGGTGGGTGTCCCTGGCCTGGGGGTCTTATGACTTGGTCTACAGACCAGCTCATTCTCAAGGTACTTGTTGGTGAAGCTGAACCTCACTTCTAGAAATACTGATGCAGTTTTTGACATTCAATTTAATCCAATAAACATTAAGCTCCTTCTGTATACAAATTTCTGTGGCTAGTTATTACAGGAAACGGAGGAAAGAAATAAAATGAATGGAAGTGTCTTCCTGTTCTGAAGAAGCTTCAAATTTATTCAGGAAATAAGGATGTAATTTGTTAACATAATAAATACAAGTACTGCAGAGCTACAAATGAGAAGCAATTCAATCTAATTTTGTTGGGGGAGAGGTGAGCAATCCAAAAAGACCAGCCAGGAGACGGCATTTGAACTAAGGCTGAAGAATGAGCGAGGATTTTTTAGGGTGAGATGGTAGCAAGAGATTTCTAATCTAAAGCGATAACGTAGCAAAGGCTGGTAAAGCATCAGAGTGGTGACAAACCAGGCAAGAATGCATGAGAGCCAGGAAAAGGACAATGGCAACGGAGATGAGAATGGGAGAGGAGGAGAGGGGCACAGTTTCAAACAAATAGCTGCACACTAGGACATGCTACAGAGAACAGCAGCTTACTCGGCATTGATGCCTGGTGCTTCAGGTCTTTACCTAAGCCTACTTGTTTATTAAAGCCTCTTCTTCCCAAATAACCTTTTCTATTATCTAACTAGTTGGTTTGATGGTTTAAATGTGTTTTATAGACTAAAGCTGCCACCCAAAATTTTAATAGAGTTGATTACTGCTTCCCATTTCATTTTCTTCTTCACTTTTTTTAAATTTTCTTTAAGCAGTTCAGATCACATTGACCTTTTTCTAATTCCAATATTGTATTATAACTTTATTTTTATTTAGTTATCCACTTGCTCTATATCTTCTAATATAACCACTTACCAGATTTCTCAGGAGGACTGTGACTCTGATTCAATTTCTTCCCAGATGTACTAGTTTACATTCTCCCAGTTTAATCTCATTTTGATTTGAGTCCATATTTGTAACCTTTTCAAATTCCAGATAAGTACTTTCTAAGTCATTATCCATGTTTACAACATTACCTAATATAGCATCATTTCAAGATATATTAATGTGCCGATTACTCCTGAAGATATTAATTGGTAGAGTTGAAAAACGGGGAAGCAGTATCTTGTCCCATGGCATCCGAGATGCCCTTCATCCCCTTTACAATTTATCAAGTTGTTCAGTCTACTTTTTTGTGGATAACTTTTATTACTTATGACTTTTTGTTATCCAATGTCATTTGAACTACTTTTCAAGAAAAATGAAATAAAGTGTGGATTATAGTCATTTAAAAATCAGGTTTCTATTTCTATTGTTTTCTTTTCCTTCCATTTGTTTGGAAGTTCTACTAAAAAAGCAGTCTTTCAAAATCTTTTTCTGCCTTGGATGTTGTTTTCTGATGACTAAGGATGTTTCAGATAGACATGGAGAGAGAGCTCTACAGAAGACCAGACTGCTGATCAGGGGACTCAAACACACTTGAATTTGATGAACATAGCCTGGCCCTGTGTCCATCCTTCTTTTTGTGTTTTTTGTGTCCTTATGGTGCCCATTATTTTCTTTCTTTTTTTTTTTATTTTTTTAAATTTTATTTATTATTTTTGGGGGGTACAGAAAGTTTTTATACACATATCCCCATATTCCCTCCCTCCCTCGACTCCCCCCCACCCTCCCTCGAGTCCCCCCCACCCTCCCTGCCCCAGTCTTCTAAGGCATCTTCCGTCCTTGAGTTGAACTCCCTTTGTTATACAACAACTTCCCACTGGCTATCTATTTTACAGTTGGTAGTATATATATGTCTGTGCTACTCTCTCGCTTCATCTCAGCTTCCCCTTCACCCCCCACCCCTCCCAAACCTCGAGTTCTCCAGTCCATTCTCTGCATCGGCGTCCTTGTTCTTGTCACTGAGTTCATCAGTACCATTTTTAGATTCCGTATATGTGACTTAGCATACAATATTTGTCCTTCTCTTTCTGACTTACTTCACTCTGTATGACAGACTCTAGGTCTATCCACCTCATTACATATAGCTCCATCTCATCTCTTTTTATAGCTGAGTAATATTCCATTGTATATATATGCCACATCTTCTGTATCCATTCATTTGTTGATGGGCATTTCGGTTGCTTCCATGTCCTGGCTATTGTAAATGGTGCTGCAATAAACATTATGATACATGTTTCTTTTGGGATTATGGTTTTCTTTGGGTATATGCCCAGGAGTGGGATTACTGGATCATATGGTAGTTCTATTTGTAGTTTTTTAAGGAACCTCCAGATTGTTTTCCATAGTGGCTATACCAACTTACATTCCCACCAACAGTGGAGGAGAGTTCCCTTTTCTCCACACCCTCTCCAACATTGCTTGTTTCCAGATTTTGTGATGATGGCCATTCTGATCAGTGTGAGGTGATACTTCATTGTGGCTTTGACTTTCATTTCTCTGATAATGAGTGATGTTGAGCATCTTTTCATGTGTTTGTTGGCCATCTGGATGTCTTCTTTGGAGAAATGTCTATTTAGGTCTTCTGCCCATTTGTGGATTGGGTTATTTGCTTTTTTGGTATTAAGCTTCATGAGCTGCTTGTATATTTTGGAGGTTAATCCTTTGTCCATTGTTTCATAGGCAACTATTCTTTCCCATTCTGAGGGTTGCCTTCTAGTCTTGTTTATGGTTTCTTTCGCTGTGCAAAAGCTTTTAAGTTTCATGAGGTCCCATTCGTTTATTCTTGATTTTATATCCATGATTCTAGGAGGTGGGTCAAAAAGGATCTTGCTTTGATGGATGTCATAGAGTGTTCTGCCTATGTTTTCCTCTAGGAGTTTGATAGTGTCTGGCCTTACATGTAGGTCTTTAATCCATTTGGAGTTTGTTTTTGTGTATGGTGTTAGGAAGTGTTCTAATTTCATTCTTTGACATGTTGCTGTCCAGTTTTCCCAGCACCACTTATTGAAGAGGCTGTCTTTTTTCCATTGTATATTCGTGCCTCCTTTGTCAAAGATAAAGTGCCCATATGTGTTTGGGCTTACTTCTGAGTTCTCTATTCTATTCCATTGATCTTCCTTTCTATTTTTGTGCCAGTACCATACTGTCTTGATCACTATGGCCTTGTAGTATAGTTTGAAGTCAGGAAGCCTGATTCCACCAACTCCATTTTTCCTTCTCAAGATTGCTTTGGCTATTCAGGGTCTTTTGCGTTTCCATACAAATCATAAGATTTCTTGCTCTAGTTCTGTGAAAAATGCCATTGGTAATTTGATTGGGATTGCATTGAATCTGTAAATTGCTTTGGGTAGTACAGACATTTTCACTATGTTGAATCTTCCAGTCCAGGAACATGGTATGTCCCTCCATCTGTTTTTGTCTTCTTTGATTACTTTCATCAATGTCTTAAAGTTTTCTGCATACAGATCTTTTGCCTCCTTAGGCAGGTTTATTCCTAGGTATTTTATTCTTTTGGTTGCAATGGTGAATGGGAGAGTTTCCTTAATTTCTCCTTCTGCTCTTCCATTGTTAGGGTATAGGAATGCAAGAAATTTCTGTGCATTAATTTTGTATCCTGCTACTTGACTAAACTCATCAATGAGTGCTAGCAGTTTTCTGGTAGAGTCTTTAGGGTTTTCTATATATAATATCATGTCATCTGCAAAGAGTGACAATTTTACTTCTTCTTTTCCAATTTGGATTCCTTTTATTTCTTTTTCTTCTCTGATTGCTGTGGCTAAAACTTCCAAAACTATGTTGAATAATAGTGGTGAGAGTGGACACCCTTGTCTTGTTCCTGCTCTCAGAGGGAATTCTTTCAGTTTTTCCCCATTGAGAATGATGTTGGCTTTTGGTTTCTCATATATGGCTTTTATTATGTTGAGGTAATTTCCTTCTATGCCCATTTTCTGGAGAGCTTTTATCATAAATGGATGCTGGATTTGTCAAAAGCTTTTTCCACATCTATTGAGATTACCATATGGTTTTTATCCTTCAAGTTGTTGATATGATGTATCACGTTGATTGATTTGCGTATATTGAAGAATCCTTGCATCCCAGGGATAAACCCCACTTGATCATGGTGTATGATTTTTTTAATGTGCTGTTGGATTCTGTTAGCTAGTATTTTGTTGAGGATTTTTGCATCTATATTCATCAGTGATATTGGTCTGTAGTTTTCTTTTTTTGTGACATCTTTGCCTGGTTTTGGTATCAGGGTGATGGTGGCCTCGTAGAATGAGTTTGGGAGTGCTCCTCCTTCTGCAATATTTTGGAAGAGTTTGAGAAGGATAGGTGTTAACTCTTCTCGAAATGTTTGATAGAATTTGCCCGTGAACCCATCTGGTCCTGGGCTTTTGTGTGTTGGGAGATTTTTAATCACTGCCTCAATTTCTGTACTTGTGATTGGTCTGTTCATGGTTTCTATTTCTTCCTGGTTCAGTCTTGGAAGATTGTATTTTTCTAAGAATGTATCCATTTCTTCCAGGTTATCCAATTGATTGGCATATAGTTGCTGGTAGTAGTCTCTCATGATCTTTTGTATTTCGGAGGTGTCCGTTGTTACTTCTCCTTTTTCATTTCTAATTCTGTTGATTTGCATCTTCTCCCTTTTTTACTTGATGAGTCTGGCTACTGGTTTATCAATTTTGTTACTCTTCTCAAAGAACCAGCTTTTAGTTTTATTTATTTTTGCTATGGCTTCCTTCCTTTCTTTTTCATTTATTTCTGCTCTGATTTTTATGATTTCTTTCCTTCTGCTCACTTTGGGGTTTTTTTATTCTTCTTTTTCTAATTGTTTGAGGTATAAGGTTAGATTGTTTATTCGATATTTTTCTTGTTTCTTAAGGTAGGACTGTATTGCTATAAACTTCCCTCTTAGAACTGCTTTTGCTGCATCCCATAGGTTTTGGGTTGTTGTGTTTTCATGCTTGTTTGTTTCTAGATATTTTTTGATTTCCTCTTTGATTTCTTTAGTGATTTCTTGGTTGTTTAATAGTGAATTGTTTAGCCTCCATGCATTTGTATTTTTTGCAGTTTTTTCCTGTAATTGATAGCTAGTCTCATGGCATTGTGGTCTGAGAAGATGCTTGATATGATTTCAATTTTCCTGAATTTGCCGAGGTTTGATTTGTGACCCAAGATGTGATCTATCCTGGAAAATGTTCCGTGTGCACTTGAGAAGGAAGTGTAGTCTGTCGTTTTTGGATGGAATGTCCTATAAATAGCCATGAAGTCGAGATGGTCTAATGTGTCACTTAAAGCTTGTGTGTCTTTATTTTCTGTTTGGATGATCTGTCCATTGATGCAAGTGGGGTGTTCAAGTCTCCCACTATTATTGTGTTACTGTCGATGTCCCCTTTTATAGCTGTTAGCATTTGCCTTATGTATTGAGGTGCTCCTATGTTGGGGGCATAGATATTTACCATTGTGATATGTTCTTCTTGAATGGATCCCTTGATCATGATGTAGTGTCCTTCCTTGTCTCTTTTAATAGTCTTTACTTTCAAGTCTAATGTGTCTGATATGAGCATTGCTACTCTAGCTTTCTTTTGACTTCCATTTGCATGGAATATCTTTTTCCATCCCTTTCCTTTCAGTCTATATGTATCCCTTGATCTGAAGTGGGTTTCTTGTAGGCAGCATATAGAAGGGTCTTGTTATTGTATCCATTCAGCCAGTCTGTGTCTTTTGGGTGGAGCATTGAATCCATTTACATTTAAGGTGATTATTGACATGTGTGTTCCAATGACCATTTTCTGAATTGTTTTGGGTTTGTATTTGTAGGTGTTCTCCTTTTCTTGTGTTTCCTACTTAGAGAAGTTCCTTTAGCACTTGTTGTAAGGCTGGTTTGGTGGTGCTGAATTCTCTGAACTTTTGCTTGTCTGGAAAGCTTTTGATTTCTCCATCGAATCTGAATGAGATTCTTGCTGGGTAGAGTATTCTTGGCTGTAGGTTTCTCTCTTTCAGGACTTTCAGGATATCCTGCCATTCCCTTCTGGCCTGCAGAGTTTTTGTAGAAATGTCGGCTGTTATCCTGATGGGTTTTCCCTTATATGTTGTTTGTTGCTTTTCTCTTGCTGCTTTTAATATTTTTTCTTTGTGTTTAATTGTCGTTAGTTTGATTAATATGTGTCTTGGTGTATTTCTCCTTGGGTTTATTCTGTATGGGACTCTCTGTGCTTCTTGGACTTGGTGAATTATTTTCTTTCCCATGTTGGGGAAGTTTTCCACTAGAACCTCTTCAAATATTTTCTCAGACCCTTTCTTGTTTTCTTCTTCTTCTGGGATGCCTATAATTCGAATGTTGGTACGCTTAATGTTATCACTGAGGTCTCTGAGACTGTCTTCTATTCTTTTCATTCTTTTTTCTTTTTCCTGCTCTGTGGCGTTTATTTCCCCCATTCTATCTTCCAACTCACTTATTCGTTCTTCTGCCCCAGTCATTCTGCTGGTTATAGCATCTAGAGTATTTTTAATTTCAGTTATTTTGTTATCCATTGCTGTTTGTTTTTCTGAGTTCTTATGAACTGTTTCTTGTACTTTCTCTATTTTGTTTTCGAGATTTTGTATCATTTTTACTATCATTACTCTGAATTCTTTTTCAGGCATCTTTCCTATTTCCTCCTCATTTCTTTGGTCTTGTGGGTTTTTTCCCTGCTCCTTTGCCTGTATGGTGTTTCTTTGTTTCCTCATGGTTGTCCAAACTTTTGGGGTTGCTTGTCCTGGCGATAGAGGTTTTTATAGAAGACTGTCCAAGCCTCAGACTAATGTCCAAGTGTTGGATTAAACAAATACTAAGTCTAGGAAACACATACATGTATAAGACACACAATTACTGAATCCATTAGGACATAAGGCTCTGGAAAGACCTGACAGAACCCCAGTATGCTATCAGATATTCAAAGAGAAACCCAACAGAAATTGACAACTGCAACAGAACAAATCAGAGACAAAAGCAAAAGCAAACAAACAAACAAATAACACCTTACACATACAAACACTAATCCAGGGAGATATAGTAAGCTAGAATCAAATATAGAAAAGAGCTAGAGTACCACCAGACAGAATGGAGATTCTCAGAATGTAATTAGACAATTGTACTAAGAACTAAGATAAAGACAAAAACCTAATATTAAATACCAAGGCGGTGCGTCATCTGGAGAATAGAGCAAGGAGTCTGTTGCTTATAAGTATGTTAAGATAAAATAAACTAAAAATGGCTGGAAGAAAGGGGAACAGAAGAGCATAGTGTGGTTGGAAATATGCAAATAAAAAGAAAGGAATAGAAATGTATAAAAGATAGGGATGAAAGGAAAGTATGAGAGATATATTGTCCGTACTACCAAAAACTTAGCTAGAAATAGAAGTATATAAAAAGGCAAAAAAATAAAAATAGAATAAAAAATAGTATTAAAAAATTATGTTATAAAACTTGTAGATCCCTTAGGACTAAGATCATAATTAATAAAGGAAAAAAAAAAATCCAGAACTGATCCCAGAATGGACCAGTTCAATAGGATTGATACTAACAATTCTGTTTCCTTAGAGTTTCAGCTATAAGTGTCCTTCTACTTGCCTTGGGTTTTTTTGCATTATTCTGTGACCAGCAGAGCTTCCTTTACTGTTCGTCTGTAAGCGTCAGTGTGTGGGGAGGGAGAGGGTACAATAGTGGCTCCTTCCCCTGGGAGTGAGTGAGCAGTGGCACACTGTTGTTTCAGTTGGGCTTGGAGGTGCCTGTTGCAGAGGGACACCGGTGGCTCAGGTGTAAACAGAAAATCTCAGAGTTGGGCCTCTCTTGGGGTTTTGTTTTTTTTTTTCTCTGCAGCCTCCCTGCTGTCTGCTTTCCAAGGGTTTTTAAACCAGCCCTGCCCGAGTGCCTGAGGGTACTTGTTATCCCTGAGCGCCTTAGGTGGCCCAAAGGGCATCTCTCCACTGTCTGCTGCAGGTGCTGAAAGAGAGAGAGAGAGGCTATGCCCGCTGCTCCTCCCCCCTGCCCGTGAGCCTGCAGCTTCCAGCCGTCATCATGGCCGGGCAGCTCTCAAGTGCGCGCACTCCTTGCCGCGGACCTCTTCCCTCCTGTCCTCTCGGTCCGTCACCTTACTGGCAACAATGTTTCTCACCCTGAACCAGCTCTCCAGTTCCCATGCTCCCGCTCCCGGACCCTCTGTTCAGCTGTGAATCGACGTCTTGTTCGGTATCGCTGAGCTGCGGTGTGGACCGTCCGTGTGTTTCTCACTCCCTCCCGTCTGCCACAGCTCCGCGCTTCACCCTCTTTGAGCAGTCGTAGATGCCTCCCTACCGGTTATGTCGGGATCCTCACGGTCCTTTCTGGTGTCCGAGGTCATCTGCTGGTGTTCAGCTGGTTCTCTGTGGGAATTATTGCATCCTTCGGTGCATTCCCAATGCATCTGTGGAGAGGGATGCATTCCACGTCCCTCTACTTCGCCGCCATTGTTTTCTCTTGTGCCCATTATTTTCTTTATTTTATTTTTTGTGTGTGTGCCCATTATTTACTGTGTTCTTACCATGTCCATCCATAACTTTGTTGTCTTTTAGATAGTTGCATACGTTTTTCTGATTTATAATTAATTTTATTAAAAATACTTTTTTCTGGACAGAGACTTCATAATTGTATTAATTGAGGTGTTCAGATATACTAATAAGAAAAGATAATATAAAAGATATATGAAAAGATAATTCACAAAAGATGGATTACATCTGGTTGTCAAACAAAGGAAAAGGAATCAATAGTTTTAAAAATATGAGCTGCTGTTTTTCAGCTAAGAAAGGGGAACATTTTTTAGTGACAATGTCTATTACTGGGAAGGATCTATAGATTCTGGTATACTCAAACATTAGCTTCAACGGCAGAAATTAGAACAACTGTTTTGTAAACAACTTGGGAGTTTGCATCACAATTTATAAAAAAAGAAAGTCATATTTTTGTCAGTAATCTTACTTCTGAGACTAATCTAAGAATATAATATGGGGAAAATATGCAAGGAACATATTAATTATGCCTTTATATCAGTGAAAATGCTAAAACTACTTCAATGTCCAACAATAAGGTAATTATTTAAATTATAAAACATCCACTGAAAGAAACAGTATAAAAGTTACCACAATTGATGTCAATGAAGACTATAAACATTCCAAAATGTTAAGTTAAAATATAGTTTAAGGACACAAAATGGCAGGTTCAGTGCTACCAAAAAATTATATAGAAAGAAAAAAATCTGCTTATGTAATATTTTGAAGAAAATAATAAAACATTACAATAATTTTGCAGGTTTAGGGATGGGTTTTTTTGTTCAGGGGGGAGAGTGTTGCTGATTTTTTTTTCCATTTTCTCCTTTTTCTCCATCATGCTTATTTTTTATACTGGGAAAATTTAAAGTTGGTGACTATTTATCAGGCATTTACTATGTGCTGGGCACTGTACAAGTCAGTCCTTGCAAACAAGGAGGTAAAGAAGACAGATGTGGCCCTGCCCTCATAGAGCACAGGGTCAGCAACCTTTGGATACTTGTAGTCATTCTGGATTCATCACACCCCAAAGCTCATCTATCAGGAAATACTGTTTGGATTTAATTTCAAAATAACATCCAAAAGCTAGCCATTCCCCACGATCCTCACCATAATATCCCAGTCTAAGTCACCATCATCTTCTGGCTGGGTTACTACAACAGCCTTGTGATGGAGAAAACAATACCTCCCTCCCCAACAAGAGATCATGCCCTAATCCCCAGGACCTGACTATATTACCATCTATGTCAAAAGAGACTTCCTGGATGTGATAAGGATCTTGAGAGGGAGATATTATCTTGGACTTTCTGGGAGCCTGATGTGATAACTAGAGTATGTAATAAGTCACAGGGCCAGAGTCACAGGAAATACAATGAAGAAAGCAACAGTCAGAGTGACACAATTTCTGGAAGGAGGCCATAAGTCAAGGAGTACAGGCAGTTCCTAAAAACTGTAAATTTCTAGGAACAGAAATCTGCAAGGGAACAGATTCTCCCCTGGAGCCTCCGGATATGCAGTCCTGCTGACTCCTTAATTCCAGCCCAGTGAGACCCAGTTCAGATTTCTGACCTCTGGGACTGTAAGACAATATATTTGTGCTGTTTTAAGCCACCATGTTTGTGGTAACTTGTTATAAGCAGCAATAGGAAACTAACATCAGCCTCCTAATAGATTTCCTTGCTCTTATCCATGTTTCTCTACAGTCCGTTCTCAATCTAACAGCCAGCGTGACCTTGCTAAAATCTAAGTCATGTTACTCCACTGCTTTTCCATTTTGCTCAGAAGAAAAACCAAAGTCCTTACAATGATCTACAAAGTCTCACATGATTGATCTCCTTTTCTCTTTGACCTCATCTCTTAAAATTCTCACTTCCCTGATTCTGTTCCAGTCATACTGGCCTCCTTGGTATTCCTCAAGGTCACCAGGGATACTCTTGCCATAGATTCCTTGCACAGGTAGCTTTCTCTACCTAGAATATCTTGTTCCCAAACACACTCTTGACTATTTCTCCTATTTTCCTCAGACCTTTGCTCAAATGGCATCAGTCAATAAAAGCTACCCCAGCAACTCTATTTAATGATGCAATCTCAACCCCTACCCCAAAACTCAACTCTATCCCCCCCCCTTTTTTTTACAGCATACACATCATATGTGGGTTATTTTGTTTGTTATTTATTTGCTACCCACTTCCCCATAAACACACATACACACACCCCAATACACACATACACACACACAATACACTGGAATATGTTTCACAAGGACAGGAATTTGGTCTGTCATTTTCTAATATATCTAAAAATAGTGTCGAGTACATCATAGGTGCTCAATTAATGATTGCTAGATAAATAAATAAATACTTTTTAAAATAAGTTCTTTTGATACAGATTTAATTTTCTCAAATGGAAGATTTTAATCAATGAAATAATCACTTTGAAGAATGTATTCAAATCACTAAGGAAAACACTAAACCCATAATAGGAAAATGGCAAATTTACAATTTACAAAAGAAGATATACAACTAATGAACATACAGTTGGGTATTAATTCAAACTCTGAAGTTTGTCAGTGGGGCACTTTTTTTGCGTATTAATGTTCCTATGCAATAAAAAGTTCTTAAGGACATTTTAATGCCTATGATGATTTTGAGTTTCTGACAAATGATTTAGGTTTATATGGAAAGACCAAGCCTCACTCATGTTCTATGGTGTACTCTTCTGTAAGCTTCTGGCTGGACAGTTGTCTTATTGTGCTTTCCTGCTTGTCTGGTTTCACGACTTTAGGTAAGGGTTCCAGATCCTTTTCGATAGACTTGTATGGGCTTTTGCTGCCCACCTTTAGATGCGATTTGTGGCCCCAGGCAAGTAGTCAAACACGTATCTTCTGCCTCTGGATAAGTGAGCTCACTTCCGCTTTGCTCTTAGTTTTATTTTTTGTTTTATCTTGTTCATTCTCATCTCTGAAGTGTCACCAATACCACTGGAAGAATAACAAATACCATATAACATAACGTTATCAAAAGGTGCCTGGATCTCATGCACTGCCGTAAGCTCTCCAGCATTTACGACAGGTCCCAAGGCAGGTGCCTGAGAGGTCACCCCGCAAGTGATTTAGTGATAAGCTTGATGACATTGGTCGAGAACCGCTTCTCTCCATTCCAGAAGATAAAAAGGCATGAGGATACATTCCACTTCAGTCACCTGATTAGAACGCTGCTGTCTCTACTATTTCTATTTGGATCACTTTGTTATTAAGACTAATTACAACAGAGACTGATTTGTTTAGAGAAATAAACAATCCCGTACACTAACCCTCTCTACTCTGAAGTCAAGTAATCTAGGACTGTGGACTACCTCCATTAACTCCCAGCATATGAACAGAGACATCAAAACCTCCTCTTTGAGCACAAGGATGAGAATGTCTGATTGTTTATTCAACAATGAATGCAGCTGAGTGCTCCAAACCAAACAATACCAAGAAGAATAAGACACAGTCCCTATGTTCTGGGTGTAGGCTGTGGTACATGCAACAGAGAAGCTACCAGGCAATTTATAGATTAGCATTAAACATGGAATGAGAGAAACTTATGTGCTTTAAATACTTGTGGAGCAAAAAGAAACAGCAATCTGTCCAAATGGGGTGACAGAGCAGGGGGACAAGATAGAGGAAGTAGGAACTGAAGCCTTCAGGGTAAGTCAAAGCTTGGCAATGGGATGAACAATGAAAGAGAAGGAGAGGGAAGGGGGAAGGGATTTAAGGAAGCTGAGCAAAAGCTGGGAGTGGGAGAAAACATGGAAGCAGGCACACTCAGAGAACTGTAAGTAATTTGGTGTGGCCGGACGGTAGGGCAAAGGAAAGACATGGAACAAGATGCAGCCAGACACCAAGGCAGATGCCACATTGTAGAGGCCTATGTACCATATTAAGCACATATTTACTTTTTATCCAGAAAGTACTAGCTTTTTTCTTTCATTTTTCTACATCTCAGAGTTTCCTTCTTGTTTACGTCATAAAGACACATGGAGGTTGGTACATAATGGTCAACCCAGAGATTCTATGTCCAAGCAGAATTTAATGTTGTCCTTTCCAACCTTGAAGTATTTACTCAATTTACGTTCTTCAAAAATAGCTGCTTTGCTAATACATATTTGCTAATTACAGTAGTTGCAGATAAATAATGCTTTGACTTGATGATGTGCAAATGTTCAAATTTTCTTCACTCTCTTTTGCATTCTTTAGGTCAATAGTTGCTTTATTATTTCTTAATGTTTAGACTTACAGGCTTTAGTTTTCTTCTTGAGGACAGATTTAAAAATGAGTTCACCCTACAAAGTATTTTAATTGACATTAAATTTTATGTCCTACTCCATTTATTAGCAGATATTTTTTAATGTGGATTTTCTTTTCCTCTAGCTAAACTGTATTTCTATGAGAAATGGGAGTAGTTTCCTATTAGTTATGTTTTTATCATTGCTTTATTTTTTTGCCTAGCATTCACTCATCCAAATTCTTTATTGACCACTGAATCTGGTATAACAATGCACTGAGCTAGGTTTAGCCCCTTTTTACTCTAATCTTATCTCTGCGAGTAACTAGCTATTTGATCCTGAGAAATTTACCTTTCTCCTCATCTGTAAAATGAGAGGGTTTGACTGGATCATGCCAAAATGCCCTTCCAGTTGAGAGAGATTATTCTCATGGCTAAGCATTAATATATGTGATGAAACTCATTATGGTTTCTTCCTCTGCTCCTCTCATCATTACATTTCTTCACTCATAAGTCTGTCTACTTAGCTTGTTTACTCTCCTGTCTATAGACTGGAGCAGTTGTGGGGCCAAGACTGAGTCATCTGTTTCCTTAGGTTACCGTAGGAAGCACTGCTGAAGGTTCTCAGCTTGTAGGAGTTTATACAGTGACCCTTTGCCGTAGTAGGAGGAATTATTTATGCTGTGTCCCTTGTTGTGTGCTTTAGATGTTACATTTTTAGTTTTTATTCCAAAAGAAGCAGTATGGTGTCTGTGATGTTATAAAACCTAGGAGAGAATGTTACGTTTGCAAGTCGTCCAATCCTGTTGCTTCTGTATCATCAGCTCTCAAATATCCAGGAAAGGCTGTCCCACCTTGACCCCAGGGTTAAAGTAGCTTGGCCACCTGCTGTGACCCAAATGGTTTGGCTTTGTACAGTGTAGCCTGTGGTGCCATTGAAGGAAGCCATGTACAAGTGGGAAAACACAACGTAGTGTGCATTCCAAATAACACTGTGGAGTTCAGATGACATCCTCATTAGTTGGTCTTCATTTTTGCTTCCTTCAATCTGCTTCTCTCCCTCTTGTCTGTTAAATTTGATCTATCTATTTCAGGAACTACTGAGGCAGCAGCTTCTCCTTGCTATTGCCTGGGATAGTTTCATACTATGTAATCAAAGTTTATTGTTTTTGTACCAAAGCATCTTCTCTGCTTTCTCATTATCAAGCCCCTCGTCCCCTTACTATCTCTCTGATTCACTGCTCAGCAATCTGGCCTCCTTTAGTGGGATCTGGATATATTTCTGGGAACTGATTTTCCTTCAAGCCAGTTCCTTGTAGAGGACCTAACAGACTGGGGTACGAGCCATGTGGAGGAGAACCTGGTGGGGGCAGTCTCAGAAGACTCACAGGAGAGCAGCATCCTGAAAGTAGAGCATTTCAGTTACAAAAAAAAAAAAAAGAAAGAAAGAATTATTCCCCAATTGTAAAGTGAGTAAATTTCAACTTTGAGACAATTTTATCTGCATCTGGACCTCGAGATCTTTCCTCATGGCCCCACTCAAGTGAGACCAAGCAAATATCTTGATCAATTTAAAAAATGAATAATCCCAAGAATCTGGGATGGGGCATCCAGCAATGTTCCTTAATCGTGTAGATTAGATCTTCTGCACCAAAATTAGGAAAACATAGGTTGACAATGTAAATATCCTCCTGCATTTAATCATAAGATCAAGAAGGCGTGAAGTGAGCTAGCTCACAAACATCCCTCTGGTTGAGAGCTGCAATTAGACATTCATTTATTTAAGGTCTTTATTTGTAGGGCTGGAAGGCGAATTTCTGACTGTGGCTAAGGCAGACTGCTGAGGTTAAGCAAGAGAAGTGTGTCCAGAATGAATCATTAAAAGCAGGCTACCCCAAAAGATTGCTTCCTGAGTTGTAAAGAGAGGCTCTATATCAGGGTGGCAAATGGAAAGTGGTCTGGACAAAACAAAGAGACAGGGTAGACACTTGAGGTTGATTTTAATATGCTCATTTCACATACCAACCTGGATGAGCAGAGTCCATCTACAGCCTCTGCTTTAGGCTAAAGCAGGACAGGTTAGAAATTATGGAGTCAATGAACATCAATTTAGTAGTGGGCTTTTGAAGCATTTTGATTATTATAGCCAAAACCCTGAAATGATCTAATTCTGCCCTAGCGATCAGCATACCCACTTGCTACCATCACCAGGAGTTTAATAAGGGGAAATCATAGCGTTGTTTTCTTACCAGCTGCACCAGTTCCCAATAACTCTAACCCAATTCACAGCGTGATTCAAAACAGCTGAAGCATAAGGGGCCTAAATGCCCATCACCATTCTCAATCTTCATATAGATATTTTTCACCTTATTGGCCTTTGACTTGTTGCATGAAGAAAGATAGGAGACTCTGTAGGGTTGATCAACAGAATAGACTCTGGTTCTCCGTACCTATGCAGTCACATGTGTGTAGATGACACATGCTGTGCTGCCCAGAACCCCTTCAGAGACTGAAGGACCTATTCTTTCCACTACTGAAGGTGCTACCAACCAGCATCCCTTAGCTGTCAGCCCTCTGCAGCTGATGAGTGCTGCTTGTTCATGACCATGACCCCTTCCCAGCGGAAGCCTGCCGCCAACATCTGGTTCTTATGAGAATACAAAGTTCCACCCTCTTATCCCAACTCAGGACAACGCTGAAGGGCTCTCAGCCTCAGAGCTCCTTATGGGGCTGACAGATGCTTTTGTTGTGACAGTCTCACAACCCAATGTTTTCTTCTGCTCAGGAAAGATTCCTCTCTTTTCCTATAAGCGTTCCTCTTAAGAGGACTTTTTAAAGACAATTCCTGCATTCTAAATGACATTTCAGTGTCTACTTCCCAGATAATCCACCCTGCAACAAGGACAATAGGAATGGAAAAGCCAAATATAAACACAAAAAATAAAATAAAATAAGCTGCCCAGCCTTCTGTGAGAGGCCAAGCTTTGCACACAGCAGTTAGCTCTCCACATGAATCAGTGGACTGCACCACCATGTACAAATACGAGGAGTGGCCCAGAGGCTCATGACACACCACACCTCCTGGGCCCACCTGATGAGGCCCAGGCCCAGAGCCAGGAACCCACATCAGGTACAAACCATCAGCCACATGCAATTGCCACATAGTATAGGGGAGCTTAACGCTCTCAGTAGCAATCCGCCCCGGTCAAGGAAGAGAGTTGGTGGATAGATGGTCTAGCCTTTCCATCCTCTGGAGGGACAATTCTGAGGCAAGTTCTACACCTCCCAGTAATAGAGCAACAATTCAGCAGGACTGAGCTATTGTCCCTACATATTACTGTCCTAGGGCTGTCATAACAGAATACCATAGACTGGCAGGCTTAAACAACAGAAATTTTCTTTCTCGCCATTCTGGAGGCTGCAAAGTCCAAGATCAAGGCATCCGCAGGCTTGGTTTCATCTGAGGCCCCTCTCTTTGGCTTCTCGATGACCACCTTCTCACTGTGTCCTCACGTGGTCTTTCCTCTGTGGGACACACGCATACACACGTACACGTCTGTGTCCTAATATCCTCGTCTTAAAAGGACACTAGACATTAGATTAGAGCCCACCCACGTGACCTCATTTTATCTTAATTACCTTTTCAAAGGTCCTATCTTCAGTTACAGTCACATTGTGAGACACTGGGAGTTTGGACTTCATGTCCATTTGGGGGTGTGGGATGCAATGCAGCCCATAGGACCCCAGCAACTAAGTTATGCTTTACCAGCATTTCCCTTCTCCCTGCCTCACTCTTCCCCTCCCACATGTCTGCTTCCTTGGATCACCTCCCAGCTGAAGTAAGAAACCTCATCTTTGTCTCAAGGTCAGTTTTCAGAGGAACCCAATCAGCTGCCTTAGACTCTGACCTATCAAAATTAGCAGTTCCTTGGGGAGGCTTGGAAAAGGTTGGACATAAAGAGATCTTGCTTGGAAAACATATAAACCTCCTCTATAAATAGTACACCATCAGTGGAGCGTATCCCTTCCAATCAAATTTGACCTAAAAATGGGAAACAGAGACAACCAGATGAGGCAAAGTTTCACACACAAATCAGCCTCAACCCTGTGGGCAAAATTAAGTTTGGTGCAGAATGCAAAGACATGTAAATGCCTTCGCAAGAGAAGAGAGTGTGTGTATCTCGCACAAGGCTGAGATGCTCCCCTGGGGGCAGAGCAAAGTGCCTGCAACACTGAGCACAGAGCCAATGCAGGCAATTTATATGAATTTTCCCGGAAGAGAAAAGTAGGATTCATCACCTGTTGGGTCCAGAATATTTTTCTCTTTACTTCAAGTTCTTCTCATTTGAATTTTGAAATGACAGATACATTTTCAGGCAAAATACCATGAATTTTTCTCTTCACCCTTTGTCCTGTCATGAATTCCTAGTTTCTTGATTTGAATTCTGTAAGCGGTTAGCCTAAAAGTGGCCACTTTCCCTCTGGAAAGCTTACCTAAACTGATCCTTTAAAATAATCTACTAATCACTATGAGTTGACCTGAGGGTGCCTGTTGGTTAATGAAGACTGAGGCAAACAAATCAAAATCTAAATAATCATAATAGTTACATTTCATGATAAATGAAACTAACATGCTCCATGCTTGCAACTGACTTAAAGAGAAACAGCAGTAATTCAATGAGCGTCTCCTCTGTATGTCTCTAAATAATTATCACATTTAACATCTCTAAAACCCTGAAACATGGATATTACTATTCTTCATGTTCTTAATATGAGGAAAGGGATTTGGAAAACATCCCTCAAATATAAGTAACACATATGGGATCTGAACCCAAACTTGATGCTAAATCTTTTTACTTCCTGTGATTCTCAATCAGCACTGGTCATTAAAATTAACTGGAAAGCTTTTATTTATTTTTTTTTAATTTTATTTTTTTGGGGGTACACCAGGTTCAATCATCTGTTTCCATACACACATCCCCATACTCCCTCCCTTCCCCGACCCCGCCCTCAAGTCCCCCCCACCCTCCCTGCTCCAGTCCTCCAAGGCATCTTAACTGGAAAGCTTTTAACAGCTACAGGTGCTACCATACACAAAAACGTATTTTGAGATGGATCACAGACCTAAATGTGACAGCTAAAAATAATCAAGCTTCTAAAAGAAAACACAGAAGATTATAATCATGCCGTTAGATAGGCAGATTTCATAAACAATATTCAAAATATACTGACCAATAAAGAAAAGAATAACAAATCAGACTTCATTAAAAGTAAGATCTGCTCATCAAAGGCACTATGAAGAGAGTGAAGAGGTAAGCTACAAATCGGAAAAAGATCTCTCTAATACATATATCCAGAAAAAAAGCTAGATACAGACAATAAGCATTTGAAAAGCTGCTCACCTTTTTTTCCTTTTAAGCTCATCTTTAATCACCTTAGAAAAGAAAAATAAAGCCACCACACACCGACTTGAATATCTAAAATGGAAAAGTGTAACTAATATCAAGGGGGTTGGTGGTACTATAGAAAAGCAAGGGCTCTCTTAGATGGCTGGTGAAAGTGTTAAGTGCTGGAATAACTTTAAAGACTCTTTTTCAGTATCTTTGAAAGGTAAACATTACACTCAATGATGTAAGCATTTATAATGCCACTTTTGGATATATACCCATCAGATGTAAGCGCCATGTCCCTCAAAGACATATACAAGAATGCTCATCGCAGCTTCCCTCATAATAGCCAAACACTGTAAATAACCCGTGTACATAAACAGTAGAATAGACAAGATATATTCACATAATGGAATACGACACAGCAATATACAAGAACAAACTACTGATATATTAAGCAATGGATATAATGTTGAGTGAAGGAAGTCAGACACAAAAGAGTACGCATCAGGAGTCCATTTCTATGAAGTTCAAAAACAGGTAAAATAATCCATGGGGAAAGAGGGAAGTTATCCTAGAAGGTGGAGGGTTTACTGAATGAGAAGAATCACAACTGAGTTTTCCAGGATCTGGAAATCTTGATTTTATCTGAATTTTAGCAGTGGTTACATAGGTGTGTGTTTGTATATATTTATATATACCTACATGAATATATGAAGAATCATTGCTTTTACGCTTAAGTTTACACGCTTTACTACATGTAAATTAGACTGCAACCTTTAAAAAATAATTACAGTTACAGAATCTTATCTCTAGGTCTACAGAATCAGAAGTAGGGCTGAAGGAGAGAAAGTACATACATATATATACTTTGCAAAAGTTTCCCAGGTTTTCCAGGTGATTTTTTTTTTAATTTATTATTTTTGGGGGGGGGTACACCAAGTTCAACCATCTGTTTTTATACACATATCCCCATATTCCCTCCCTCCCTCAACTCCCCCCCCACCGTCCCTCGAGTCCCCCCCACCCTCCCTGTCCCAGTCCTCTAAGGCATCTTCCATCCTCGAGTTGGACTCCCTTTGTTGTACAACAACTTCCCACTGGCTATCTAACAGTTGGTACTATATGTATGTCTGTGCTACTCTCTCGCTTCGAGACGAAGCAGGTGATTTTGATACATGTCCTTGTTTACAATTTACTTTATCCCTAGACTCAGGTAACTCAGGAACTGTGTGAAGAGGCAGCCTTCATAAGTACGAGTTCCGGCTCTGCAAACAACAAGCTGCGTAACCTTGTAGCCACGAAACAAAGGGTCTGGACTACATGAGCTCTCAGGTCCCTTCCCACATTAATGCCGTAAGTTCTATGACAGAAATGCATACCCATTGGCCAAAGCACACAGACAAACCCAGTCCTAAAACCTAAGGGAAACAGGTGATTGAATAACATGATACAATTTCCATTATAGCTGCACCGAAGTTCTTTCACTCTAAGTATATTTCACATACGGTCTTAAGAAATCCAATCTTCTATATTATGTTTAGCCGCTGGTTAAACGGCAAATTCTTAAAAGACGGCAACCCATTATGCTATTATCAGTCATTAACATTTCACTAGGGATGTGACAATAGATCATTTTCAATTTGATAGCTACCTAAAATTTTACCCTATAACAACAGGATGTAAAATTTAAAGCATTTTCGTGTATAGGGGAAAGAACATAGAACTGAGAAACAGGAATCCACTTTCTACTCACACCTATACCATTAATTAACCGTATCTTTGAATAGATCCTTTCCTACCTCTAGACCACAGACTGTCTATCAGTAAAATGTGAGGCTTGGAATAGACAATCCCAAGTGTCACGAGGACTGTGTGATTCTATGACTTGTCTTGATTCCTGAAATGGGGAAGCTGAAAGGTAATCCTGAATGAAGGCTCTGGTGTCCTGTCACTGTGAGAGAGAGCCATGAAAATGGAGGACGATGGCAGGAGGCCAATGAACACTGAGACCAGGCTTTTTAAAGGCCAACTTGAGCCCTGTGGTGAAAGCAGGGGCTATTTCATTGCCTCTGTGTATGAGCTGCCCACAGGGTTTGCCTCTCGTGGAATACTGGCTGTCTAGGTGGTGGTGGGAGGAGGAAAGAGGCATGACCCTGGTTTTGATCCTTAGAACAATTCACCAGGATGTGTTTAAAAACCACTGTGAAAGTGCAGAGGGTAGAATCAGCTGACCAACCCCCAGAAGCACGGTCCTGATGGGCAACTCTCCCTATTCTCTGCCCCTCACCCCCCCAGCTTTTCTCACCCCCTCAAGGGGGTGCCCTGGGGCTGGGACCTGAAGGGAGAAGCCATTTCCCAGGGCTTGGGAAAGGGTGGTGGTACTAGATGTAAGCTTTCAGGCCTCCGCTGGCAACAAGAACTCAAATGAGGGGAATTGAATATCTTCCTAGAAGTAGTGATGGAGGAGCAAATTCCAGAGGGAGAACAGAAGAGCAGGTGTGGTTTATAGACGCTCTCCCATGTGAGAGAGGGAAAATGCACTGTCACACGACAGCCATCTAACCACAAAGCCATGAACTTCACATGGGCTTAACACAGTCATTCCTGGTTTTCTAATGAGATTGGAGAGGACCACATTTATAATAAAGAGGCCCACTCAAAGTTAGGAGTATTTGAACTTTGACTTCCTTACTCCACAAAGACAATCTCAGGACAATGACTGAGATCAGGCTTTGAGAACGGAAAGAATTACAGAGAACACACTGTGCCTCTCAATCTTAGGGAATTAGCCACTACATCATTTTTCATGGCCTCTTCCAAGAGTACATACTGCTACCCCAGGAGTCTCTGGTCCAGGAAATACAACTAGGTGCACCCGTGTTTCCAAGGAAATGAATGGAAACCTACAATTTCAAATAGTCCAGGAAACAGCCATGCAGCTAATAATGATGACAGGTTACTACTGATCTCTGCTAAACAGGGGACTCACCTAACACTGTAGGGGGGAAATCTCCCTTTTTAGAAACTTGCCTCACCCTCATTTGCTTTTTTTTTTTTAAGGCACACAGGCTTAGTTGCTCCGTGGCATGTGGGATCTTCCTGGAGCTGGGATAGAACCCATGACCTCTGCATTGGCAGGCAGATTCTTAACCACTGCGCCACCTAGGAAGCCCCTACCCTCATTTGCTTTTAAATGGCTCTTCCCCCCACCCCCACCACCCTTCCCTCCTTTAAGTTCTGGGTCTCCCCCAACCCCTCTTAAAGAAATATTTAGCTTATACTTGTAATGAGCCTCGGTAAGCTCAGTGGGGCCCTGCCTGCACACTGACTGTAATTTAGGGTGAGTTATGTTTCAATTACCTCTGTGTTATAGCATACTGGTGAGGGCAGGCATTATGTCATGTCAGAGATACAGGCAAGAGAAAATACGGACGCCCCCATTACAGGCAGTGATGGAGCAGTTTTAATAATACTGGGGAAAATGGAACATAAATGCCTTTCCAGCTGCACCATTACTACACATTAGCAACACCACGTGGCCGAAGGGAGGGGGAGGAGGCCAGAGGCAGGAAGGGGTTACACATATGCTGGTGACTGGAGCTTCTTCCCTGTATTTAGGAAGAGGCAAAAAGTACTATTGAAACCTTAGAATTACATGGGTTTTTTTCCCTGTGAGTAACGATCTCACCAGAGATATAAAACCCTAACTTCTCAATAATAAAAAAAAAAAAAAAAATCTAATTTCTAGTGAGTTTTCCCATTTCATGTGAGAAGGATAACTCTAGCCTGTGCTCTCTCTCCCTCCTGGTCTCTCTCTCTCTCCCTCTTTTCACAGCCTCTTTATTTTCTTGACACAAATAGCCATCATTGCTCAGAGAATGTGCAGGATTAGGCTGCTTTGTAATTCAAACCTTTTATTCAGGTTACCCTTATGTACCAAAGAGGAAAATATGTATTGACTAAATGGCCTTGTGACGGATGTTCCTAATGGTGAGTGGAAGGGTGGCTCCCCCCTCCAGCACACACAGACCTCTCCAAACTAGGGTGCCCTTCATCCCTTACAATGGAATTTAGCGAATGCTAATCTGTGCCTTTTACTTTTCTCCAATAGCTGGGAAAAGCATCTATAGATATTTTTCTTGGCATGATTGGTTCCTTTAAAAAGAGGAAGTGGCAAAAATGAGCAGCCACAGCCTGCAAACGATCTGTGCTTTGCTGATTGGTGGTTTGCAGGTGTGGAGCTTGATGAACTACAGAAAGAGAGATGAGGATGTAGGTGGCATTGATGGGGGGGGGTGCTTCCAACAGCTGTTTAACTTTGTTCAATTAAAACAGACATCGTCAGAAGGGCCCCTTATTTAACCAAAGAGGAATGGGTTCAGTAACTAAAATAAATAGTATATATGATTAGTCTAACTTTTGACTAATCAAAATAAGACTGTAACCTAAAATAGAGCAAACAAGGACTTCCTAGGTGGCGCAGTGGTAAAGAATCTGCCTGCCAATGCAGGGGACACGGATTCGAGCCCTGCCCTGGGAAGATTCCACATGCCATGGAGCAACTAAGCCTGTGTGCCACAACTATTGAGCCCATGTGCCGCAACTATTGAAGCCCATGTGCCTAGAGCCTGTGCTCCCAAACAAGAGAAGCCACTGCAATGAGGAGCCTGCACACCACAATGAAGAGTAGCCCCCGCTCACAGCAACTAGAGAAAGCCCATGTGCAGCAACGAAGACCCAACACAGCCAATAAATAAATAAAAAATTTTAAAAAAATAGAGCAAACAACAGGAAACATAGCAACATACACAGAAAATACACTGGGAAATAAAGAGAATTTTAAACCAGCTGAGGTTGGGGAAGAGACATGCTAAAGACAGATAATTATGTATGTGTGTTTAATAATCTTTTTCTCCTTGTAGATATAATTTGAACTTGCTGGAGAAATTTTGAAAATTTCACGCACAAGTAAACATAAAAAAGCACCTCAGTTATTATTTCAGTTATTTCAATCATTTTTTATGATTCCATCTAATGCTTTGAAAAAATCATCCATTCACTAAACAATTATCATGAGCATCTTCTATGCGATGAGCCCTGTTTTGCGCAATATGAAGACGTCTAGTGAACGAAATAGGCATGGTGAATACCCTCCTGGAATTTACATACTATTGGCAGTGTAAGAAACAAGACAACAGGCCCAAAATGGAGTCACTAAGCCCTGGGTCACCAAACTGAAACTTCATTACAGTTTCAGCTCTCCCAGAAATGGAATCTTAAACCAATCAATCAGGAATCACCTGATAAGCACTAGTTAGCTTTCCTGCCTGAAAGATCTCTGCCTTCCCCTACAGGAAAGTCATTTTGCAATAACCAACCCACTTTTTTGCTTGTCCCCACTCCCTTGTGCCTATAAAAGTCTCTCGTTTTGTACAGTTCCTCAGAGCTCCTTTCTATCTGCTAGATTAGATGCTGCCCAATTCAAACTGATTTTTGCTCAAATAAACTCCAAATTTTTAACATGCCTCAGTTTATCTTTTAACAGCAGAAATAGACAATAAACAAATGCATTACATTCAGTTTGTGACACAGTGGAGGAAGCAACATGTGTCAGAGCACAACAGAGAAACAACTTTAGAAAGCCTTCAGAGAAATCAGAATTACATTGCACTGTGATTTTTCATCCTGCCTCATTCACTCAGCGTGCTGGGAAGGCTCTTATGTCACCAAACATTCTTTGAAAACATTTTTAATGGCTGGATAGTACATCTTTCAAACAAACCTTAATTCATCTATTGATTTTTTATTTGTGTTTTTCTTCCATGGCTTTCTGCCGAGAATACATTTTTCTGAATATTTTTAAATAGTCACCAATGTTTTCTTCTGTTTTTATTGCTGTTAGATGTGTTACAGTTAACATTTTAAATTCATCTCAAACTTATTTTGATGTAAATGATAGAAAAAATAAATTATATGTATGGTTTCCACATAAACATAAGTTAAAGTTAAATAACAAGTCCTGAGTCATACATAGCTTCTTCATTATTTTAGGGTGTACTCTGTCACATACCAAGTATTTAAATATATTAGAGTTCATTCCAGGATTACAAATTCTATTGATCTGTCTGTAGATATTTACATCAAAGGGTTTAAAATTCCTTTAGTGTATAATCAATTTTAAGGTCCAGGAGGACAAATCCCCTTCATTTTTCAATTTTTCTCAGTTCTATTCCTACCAATTTGATTTCCAGATGAATTTTAGAATTATTTTTTTCAAGACTAGCTACAAAAAAGAAACACAATAGGTAGAGTTAATCCTCATTACCCACAAATTCAATATTTGCAAATTTACCTATTCACTAAAACTTATTTGTAACCCCAAAATCAATTTTCAAGGCAATTTCATGGTTGTTTGCAGACATAAGGGGAGCAGCAAATTCAGAATTCTCTAAATCAGTGTTCACAGCAACTCTATAGCATCTAACTACCGTAAATAATCACCATCAAGTGTATTTTTATAGTTATTGCTATAAATCAAAGTATTGAGGAGTCACTTCTTTAAAATAAGTACTTCTCACCTAGAAATGTAAAACGTTTCATAATTTTTCATGAGGCCCTACTCATTTTATTATGTCCATTCCCAGGCATTGTATTTTTCTTAATTGCTACTGTGAACAAAATTATTTTTCTCTTATACTTTCTAATGAACCATTCCTGGCTTAGAGAGCTACTGGATTTCATAAAATTATTTGTGTCTGGTCACTTTACAAAACTCTTATTAATTATCATAATTTGAAGCTGATATTTTTTTCCTCAAAATATTATGCAAAAAATACTAATTATAATTTCTACTCCAATAGTTTTGCCTATTATTCCTAGTTTTTCATCTTGCTTTACTGGAAAGAACTTATAGAGTATGCACCTTTCTCTTGTTCTTGATTTAAAATGGGACTATTTCTACTGTTTTGCATCCAAGTATAAAGTTGGGTCTTGTTTAAATGTTAAGAAATGGTTTCTAAGGGTTGTGATGGAATGGGTGTTGAAGTAATCAGGAGCTTACTGAATATTTCTTGAGGTAATCATTTTTCCCTTTTGGTCTCTTGATCTAATTAACTGATTTCTTAATATTAATTCATCACTACATTCTAAATATAAATCTTACATTGTATTTATGGGTTATATTTAAGGTACAGTTAGATTCAATTTACTCACAGATTACTTAGGTTTTGCCTCTGTATAAATTAGATTTCATTTTAAAATAAAAATACAGACAGCCGTGTCGTTTAGGTGTTTTTTGTTTTGTTTCGTTTTTTTTCTGCTATCACTGTCAGGTTTTGCCATCTAACTCTGATAATTTTATTATGTGAAGTCAGTAACTTTGTATCTTTTTTGAAAATTCTATTCCATAAATCTTTGAAAAAACTGACATACATATAAACATTAAAAGCTATAATTTAAAAAATTTATTTTTGTGAAAATTTTTCAGTTTTCCTGATTTTTAATGTGTCCAGGTTTTCTCCTAGGCAACTGTGATAATATTTTTTGGAAAATTACTTCATTTATATTTTCTCACGCATTAACATTGTGCTATGGTCTGAACATGTACCTCCCAAATTCACATGTTGAAAAGCTAATGCCCCTCTTCCGAGATGGCGGCGAAGTAGAGAGACGTGGAGTGCATCCCTCTCCACAGATGCATTGGGAATGCACGGAAGGATGCAGTAATTCCCACAAAGAACCAGCTGAACACCAGCAGACGGCCTCGGACACCAGAAATGGCTGCGGGGAGCCCGACATAGCCGGTAGGGAGGCATCTACGACAGCTCAAAGAGGGTGAAGCGGCGGAGCTGTGGCAGACGGGAGGGAGTGAGAAACATACGGAGGGTCCGCAGCGCAGCTCAGCGTTCCGGACCGAGACATCCATCCGCGGCTGAACGGAGAGGAGTGCCCGTCCCTGAGAGCTGCCCGGCCATGATGGCGGCTGGAGGCTGCAGGCTCACGGGCGGTGGGGAGGAGCCCCGCTCATAGCCTCTCTCTCTCTTTCAGCGCCTCTGCAACAGGCAGTAGAGAGACGCCCTGCGGGCCACCTAAGGTGCTCAGGAATAACAAGCACCCTCAGGCACTCGGGCAGGGATAGATTAAAACCCCTTGCAACACCAGCAGCAGGGAGGCTGCTGAGAGAAAAAAACAACAACAACAACAACAACAACAGCATCAAAAAAGAAAAAAACCCCGAGAGAGGCCCAACTCTAAGACTTTCTGTTTACGCCTGAGCCACCAGCGCCCTCTGCAACAGGCACCTCCAAGCCTGACTGAAACAACCGTGCGCCACTGCTCACTCACTCCCAGGAGACGGAGCCACTATTGTACCCTCTCCCTCCCCACACACCAACGCTTACAGTCGAACAATAAAGGAACCTCTGCTGGTCACAGAATAACGCAAAAAAAACCCAAGGCAAGGAGAAGGACACTTACAGCTGAGACACTAAGGAAACAGAAATAGTAGTATCAATACCTATTGAACTGGTCCATTCGGGGATCAGTTCTGGATTTTTTTTTTTTCTTTTTCTCTCTCTCTCTTTTTTTTTTTTTCTTTATTAAAGACGATCTTAGCCCTAAGGGATCTACAAGTTGTATAACATAATTTTTTAATGATATTTTTTATTCTTTTTGTTTTTTTTTTTTTTTGCCTTTTTATATACTTCTATATCTAGCTAAGTTGTTGGTAGTACGGACAATCTCATACTTTCCTTTCATCCCTATCTTTTATACATTTCTATTCCTTTCTTTTTATTTGCATATTTCCAACCACATTACGCTCTTCTGTTCCCCTTTCTTCCAGACATTTTAAGTTTATTTTATCTTAACATACTTATAAGCAACACTATCGGTCTGCTCACACTCCTTGCTCTATTCTCCACGTGACGCACTGCCTTGGTATTTAATATTAGGCTTTTGTCTTTATCTTAGTTCTTAGTACAGTTGTCTAATTACATTCTGAGAATCTCCATTCTCTCTGGTGGTACTCTGGCTCTTTTCTATATTTGATCCTAGCTTACAAAATCTCCCTGGATTAATGTTTGTATGTGTAAGGTGTTATTTGTTTGTTTGTTTGCTTTTGCTTTTGTCTCTGATTTGTTCTGTTTCAGTTGTCAATTACTGTTGGGTTTCTCTTTGAATATCTGATAGCACACTGGGGTTCTGTCAGGTCTTTCTAGAGCCTTATGTCCTAACGGATTCAGTAATTGTGTGTCTTATACATGTATGTGTTTCCTAGACTTAATATTCGTTTAATCCAATACTTGGACATTAGTCTGAGGCTTGGACAGTCTTCTATAAAAACCTCTATCGCCAGGACAAGCAACCCCAAAAGTTTGGACAACCATGAGGAAACAAAGAAACACCATACAGGCAAAGGAGCAGGGAAAAAACCCACAAGACCAAATAAATGAGGAGGAAATAGGAAAAATGCCTGAAAAAGAATTCAGAGTAATGATAGTAAAAATGATACAAAATCTCGATAACAAAATAGAGAAAGTACAAGAAACAGTTCATAAGAACTCAGAAAAACAAACAGCAATGGATAACAAAATAATGGAAATTAAAAATACTCTAGATGCTATAACCAGCA